>NC_060904.1:12380810-12460810 GCF_014805685.1 Silurus meridionalis | reverse complement strand
TGAATCCACTGATATCGTGTACAGTTGTTAGATGACAAAGAAAAGAGCTTTTGTGATATAAAACAGTAATCTGAGGATCGAAATAAAATTAAAACTAATGATTGTTTTTTTTTATTTTTCTTGGAAAGGCACTATTGTGTTTTCAGTTTTCTGTTAAACTAAACACAATGAAATGATGATGAGTGCCAGAGATGCAATATGGACTGCTGATCTATAACTGATCATGTGACAGGAAGTAAGTAGAGCTGTATTGATTTTATCCACCATTGTACTTATGGTTGTTAGGAATCGCAATCCCGGAGTAAATCGCAGTTTATTTGGGACGCTAGGGGCTCCACTCAGTAAATCCCCCCTCCCACCACCAGCATAACGTCTACCCAGTACAAATACAGGATGGCACAATTTTTCGTTTTGTTTCCACACCTCTGCGAGCTGAACACGTACGCAGACAAACACATACAGCCTTCAGGCAGGCTCGCCCCTTCCTCCCAACAGCACCTAATTGGGCGAAATCTCTGATCTAATTAAACGTCCAATTAGTAAGAGAAGGGCCATTTAGCCATTGGCGACTGGAAATAATACGATTGAAAAAAAAAAACAAACAGAAAATCAATGACAGACAAGAGAGGCAATGAGAGCTAATCTAGATGGATATGTAACCTGCAGATAGAGATGCCTTGTTCGACAGGATTGGTGTGTGTGTACACATGTTATTCATTACACACTACTAATCATATTACTTTGCAAACACATGCTCACACGCACAAAATATTACTGTGTCAGTGTATTCGGTAAGCAACGGGGAATTGGGTGAATTATTCTATTAACGCGCTTACGCACCCATAAAAGAATCAGCAGCCCATCAATTATTAACAGCCCACTTAACCTTGGAGATGGTGAGGCCTCCGTGAGAAACATTCACTTAGCCCCTACTTCATCAAATATTAACATCAGGGTCATAGTCATTATGGAGCCTTCTACATGGCAATGAAGAAAAGTCAGCCTACATGCTGAGATTCATGCAACTGAGGCTCCAACATGCTGTAATAGCATCTGTGGCATTGGTTTTACAATTCTCTGAAAAGTTCCCTCCTTGCTTCAGCAAAACAAATCACTGTTCCAGGTAAAGTACAGTATATACACTATATTAAAACACCTGACTTTTCCAGCCTTATTTGGTTTGTCTACAAACTATTACCTTAAGGTTGGAGGCACAGAATTGTATAGGATGTCTTTGGATGCGGTAGCGCTGAATTTTCACAAAGGACATGGCAATGGTCAGGATTTTTTCCTTTTAAGAGAAATTCTTAAGATAAGATAAGATAAGATAAGATAAGATAAGATAAGATAAGATAAGATAAGATAAGATATATCTTTATTCGTCCCACAGTGGACCTAAAACGATCTTCTTTTTTCAGCTTCTCCCATTAGGGGTCGCCAGTGCAGATCATTCGTCTCCATACTACCTGCATGTCTGCCCTCACCACATCCATAAACCTCCTCCTTGGCCTTCCTCTTTTCCTTCTGCCTGGCAGCTCCATCCTCAGCCTTCTCCTACCAATATACCCCATGTCCCTCCTCTGCACATGTCCAAACCATCTCAATCGAGCCTCCCTCACCTTGTCTTCAAAACGTCCTACATGCGCTGTCCCTCTAATAAACTCGTTTCTAATCCTGTCCATCCTCGTCACTCCCAATGAAAATCTCAGCTCTGCTACCTCCAGCTCCACCTCCTGTCTTTTACTCAATGTCACTGTCTCTAAACCATACAACATCGCAGGTCTCACCACAGTCCTATAAACTTTCCCTTTCACTCTTGCAGATACCCTTCTATCACAAATCACTGCTATCACTCTTCTCCACCCACTCCACCCTGCTTGCACTCTTTTCTTCACTTCTCTAACATTGGACATAAAACAATAAAGAATTCAAACCGATAGACGGAAAACCGAAGTGGTGGCGATTTCACCAAATTCGAGACACAACGCACTACAAATGGTTTTTTGCCGCAAAACGTCTTTCAGGTACAGAGTGAGAAGCCACCATGTGACACTGTGCTCAAAATGCGAGGCTGAGACAAAACACACTTGCGGTCCGCCACTTAAAATGTTCGTGACTGAACTCAGATTTGAACAATGTTCTGCATGTAAAAAGGACTGCATTTATTAAAGCCCTGTACTGAAATGGTTTGGTACGAATACCTGTATAGTTACACCCCTAATATGTATAGTGTTGCATGCACTCTCTTAGTTATATCACATGCATGAATCGTTGCAAATTTTCTTTCTAATTTTCTTTTTGGAAAATAGCATGTGGTCAAGAGCCTTGTATTATTTTGCATTATTATTACAGGTAATTGTATGAAATTGCAATTCTCATGTTTTCTTTCATTCATTATTTATTGGGATTAGACATCCAAAAAAAGTCAACAATGCTTTGTTTCAACCCAATTTTGTAAAAATATTAAAGCATGCCTGTGGATTAAGTAAGCAGCTGACTGAGCATTAATTATATGCACTTTATCTAAGTGTTCAATTCAGTTTTATCTATTAAAAAGGTCCTTGAGATGGACAAGATAATAGTGTATATGTGCAACTTAAGGTACTAAGATTAAGATATTAAATATTAATATTCGATACTGGCCAGGCAAGAAGTTATCCTTAATGTCTTCTTACTTTGGTTTAATCTGAATACCACTAAGGGATTCCTTTCCAGAGAAATGGTTACCTTGTTAGTTTGGTATGAACAGCTCGCAAGGCTCAGTTAAATGAAAACCAAACCGTTGATTCTTACCATGATGGAGTTCAGGAAGACACAGGATGCCTCAGCAGATGTTGCCCAGCTTTGTGTTCCCTTGCTGGGCCAAGAATCTCTGCAGGTCCCCCTGGCAGCTCTACTGCACCTTCCTGAGGATCAGAGACAATGCATAAAACACACACACACACACACACACACACACACACACACACACACACACACACACACACAAACACACACATATGCTCTCTCACAGAGCACCAAACACCTGCTCTGAGCTAACCTGCCAAAGCTGCTCTTCGGACCAAATAGATTACACTCCACTGTCACACTGCAGCGATTATCTGCTTGACATTTTAGCTTCATTTAAATTCAATATTATAAGGGAAATAACATTAATAATTAAAAACTATTGTTTCTTCATAGAGCTTCGAAGCTGTAAACATGTACTTCAAACCTCATGAAATTAGAGTATGCTGAATGATGTGATTCCTATAAAGATTTAAACATCTAGTGTTGTCATATGTGTGGTGGTCAAGTAAAATCAGTCTAAAGCCAATATTCATATACTAATATTCTTCTACTTATCTTCTAAATACTGTTAAATATATAATATATACAGAGTGTACAATATGGCTAAAATTATTGGAATACATCTGAACATCACTACCATATGTGGTTTGTATCCAAACTGCTGCTGGACTTTATTTTCCTAATACTATTGCATGTTGTAACTTTACAATTTCCCTTTACTTGAATAAAAGGACTTTTTTCCAGCATGAAAAGCATGAACGCTAGTTCGACATGGTTTGCCAAGGTCGGACTGGAATAACTCGAGTGGTCTGCATAAAGCCCTGACCTCAAACCCAATGAATACATTTGGGATGAACCGAAAACTTTGTGTATGTATATACATACAGTCCCCTCCAAGAGTATTGGAACAGAACAGACAAAAAATATCTGGGTTTTAGTTGAAAAGATTAATATAAATGTAATATATCTGGGTTTTAGTTGAAAAGATTAATATAAAATTAATATATCTGGGTTTTAGTTGGAAAAATTAACATACAACTGAAACGAAATATCAGCTTTTACTTTTTTATATACATTTACATATAGACATGTTCACCATCCTAGAACATAGTAGAATAAGTTAAAAACCACAAATGTTTCATGTGACTAAAAATATTGAAACGTGACAAAAAAGATACTCAGTTATACACTGTGTGATTGATTGCTAAAGAATTGACAGCTCTGATTATCCACTCTCAAGCCTTTGTGTTTCTTCTGTGAAGACTGCATTTGTTTTTAAAACAGTATAAACCAGAATTAGGACCAGAGAGCTGTCTATGGGAGAAAAGCAAACCATGCTAAAGCTGAGAAAAGAGCAATAAATCACTGGGCATAGCCAATAGAATAATTTCTGGAAAAAAAGGAAACTATTGATGCACTAAAGACCAGGCGCTGAGCAGGTAAGCCAAGAAAAACAAGCATTTGTAAAAATGAGGACAATGAGTTGATGACAAGACGTGTGAGAATTATGATGAAAAAACCCCAAAGCAACCATCATTGACTTCTACCACTGGTAAAGTCAAGTCAAGTAGGTTTTTTTGTCATTTCATCCATATACAATACAGTATGCAGTGCAATGAAACACGGACAAAGGTGCTGCATAGAACAACATAAGATAATGCAAAAACACAAAACGATCTCATCATAAAACTATCTGACCAGTACAGTAGATTAAAAAAATCATTAAATTAAGATCTTTGGTAAAGCCATTACAAATTCATAATTTTACACTAGTTACAGTATCAACCATGTAGCTGATTATTTTCTAAGGAAAGACAAATATAGATATTTTGAACGCATCATGTTATTTTAGGCTTGAAGTTGGTTTAGACATTTGCATTAGCGTGTCATTTCAATGTCTGCGTGAGTTTCCTCTGGATTCTCTAGTTTCTTTCTCGAAACATGCTGGTAGGTGAAATGGCGACTTTTGATTTTGCTAATGACCGAATTAGCAAAGGTGTTCATGGTGCCCTGGGGCTGTTATCCAATTACAGATTAAATTGTCATCCAGTTCTCCCATTATCCACCATGACCCTCACCATGATGTGTATAAAACTCATAATCTTACATTCCAGTGCTCATGTTAGTTCTCACTCTCAAGTGTTTTGTTTTCTTTCAAAGACTATAATCACACTCTTGATATCACCCAAATGAGGATGGGTTCCCCTTTTGAGTCTGGTTCCTCTCAAGGTTTTTTCCTCATAACATCTAAGGGAGATTTTCCTCGCCACAGTCGCCACCGCTGCTCATCAGGGATAAATACACACCGTTCACCCTAACTCTTAAATTCTGTAAAGCTGCTTTGAGACAATGTCTGTTGTGAAAAGCGCTATAGAAATAAACTTGATTTGACTTGACTATGATAAAGAGGTTAGTGACAATTATTGAATGAACAAATGAATAATTTAAAAATTTATAAGGTTTTCTAGCTGTGAATTTGAATCCAAAAATACCAGTACACTGTTCTGGTTCACATCTAGATATTGATCAAACTAAACTATCCTTACTCATGGAGATGTCATGGCACATAGGTGAAATTTGAAGGAAAGACAATGGTAAAAGTACATGAAGTTTCACAGAGTTATATGTACATCTAGAGCATCCTTCCTAAAAAACAATTGCATGACCACTCTATCTATCTATCTATCTATCTATCTATCTATCTATCTATCTATCTATCTATCTATCTATCTATCTATCTATCTATCTATCTATCTATCTATCTATCTATCTATCTATCTATCTAAATGCTATAAAAGTATAGGAATTTCACAAAAACTTCCGCCTGATTTCTACTGCACATGAACATTTTTCTGAATATATTACCAGTCAAAAGTTTGGAAACACCTTCTTATTAAATGTTTTTTCTTTATTTGTATTGATTTCAATATTCTATATTAATTTTGGAATAGGGCTATAGCGGTACATGTATTCATACCGAGCCGTTTTGGTGCAGGGCTTTCGGTTAGGTGCACATGTGTACAGAATGCAATCTGTTTTATCCGTGTTAAAATCTGAGTTCCATCAAGAACATAAAGTTTGTTTAGTGTCACTGTAATCTTTTTTTCAATTATTATTTTTATTAGTAGTAGTAGTAAACTTGAAAAAATACACAACAATGGCAGGGTATAAGAAAGAAACTAAAGTTAGCACAGTGTCACTGTGGCTACTCACTTTGTACCGGAAATATGATTTGTAATGTGCTGAAATTTGATTCAAAAGACAATTTGTAGTCCATTGTAAAATTTTGTTTTGCACATGCGTGAAACCACACCAGCGTTTTATATACAGTTTTATGAATTTCTTTCAAAAGGAGAAAATTATGCATAGGGATTGGATGAATGAAGGATGGAAGAAGTGTGCAGTAGGCACGACAGACTGGTTTAAGGACTGCATCAGGGATTGGCTCTGAGCCCTTTCCTGTTTGCAGTGGTGATGTACAGGTTGACGAACGAGGTCAGACAGGAGTCTCCCTGGACTATGATTTATGCAGGTGATATTGTGATTTGTGGTGAGAGTAGTGAGCAGGTTGAGAAAAGCCTGGAGAGATAGAGATATGTGCTGGAGAGAAGAGGAATATAAGTCAGTAGGAGTAAGACAGAGTACATGTGTGTGAATGAGAGGAAGGGCAGTGGACTGGTGCAGTTGCAGGGAGAAGAGGTGGAGAAGGTGCAGGAGTTCAGGTACCTGGGATCAACAGTGCAAAGTAATGGAGAGTGTGTTAGAGAAGTGAAGAAAAGAGTGCAGGCAGGGTGGAGTGGGTGGAGAAGAGTGATAGCAGGAGTGATTTGTGATAGAAGAGTATCTGCAAGAGTGAAAGTGAAAGTTTATAGAACTGTGGTGAGACCGGCGATGTTGTATGGTTTAGAGACCGTGGCACTGAGTAAAAGACAGGAGGTGGAGCTGGAGGTAGCAGAGCTGAAGATGTTAAGGTTTTCGTTGGGAGTGACGACGATGGACAAGATTAGAAATCAGTTTATTAGAGGGACAGTGCATGTAGGACGTTTTTGAGACAAGGTGAGGGAGGTGAGATTGAGATGGTTTGGACATGTGCAGATTAGGCACATGGGGTATATCGGTAGGAGAATGCTGAGGATGGAGCCACCAGGAAGGAGGAAAAGAGGAAGGCCAAGGAGGAGGTTTATGGATGTGGTGAGGGAAGACATGCAGGTAGTTGGTTTGAAAGAGGCAGATGTAGAGGACAGGGGGTATGGAGATGGATGATCCGCTGTGGCGACCCCTAATTGGAGAAGCCGAATGAAGAAGAAGAAGAAGAAGAAGAAGAAGACATAATTCTACATGGGTTCTTTCAGAGTTTGGATGTCTTCAACATCAGGGGTGTAACGCTACACAAAATTCACGGTTCAGTATGCACCTTGGTTTTTTATTTACCCACTTTTATATTTTCAATTCTTCATGTTTTGTTCTGATGGCAACTTTTGCGTTGATTACAGCTTTGCACACTCTTAGCATTCTCTCAGTCACCTGGAATGGTTCTCCAACAATCTTAAGCAGTTCCCAAAGGTGTTAAGTACTTGTTGGCTGCTTTTTCCTTCACTCTCCGGTCCAACTCATCCCAAACCATGTCAACTGGATTTAGATGGTGTGACTGTGGAGGAAAGGTCATGTAGCACTCCATCACTCTCATTCTTGAGCAAGTATCTCTTACATAACCAATAGGTGTGTCTGGGGTAATTGTCTTGTTGGAAAACAAATGATGGTCCCACAAAGTGCAAACCAGATAGGATGAGATGGCATGTCACTTCAAAATGCTGTGGGAGCCATGCTGGGAAGTGTGCCCTTATTTTTGACTAAATTGCCAGCAGTGCCACGAGCAAAGCACCATCACACGTCCATCTCCATGCTTCATTGTGGGGACCAGACATTCAGGAACCTTCTCTATGTCTAACGGGCGGTGAGAACATCTAAAATTTGGACCTCTTCAGAGCAAAGGATTTAGTTTTCCACTAATCGTAATGTCCATTGTGCCCAAACCTTTGACTCATAGTGTATTTCTGAACTAATAGTGTGACATTTTGGAACTTCCTGATCTCTCACACAAAGCAAAAGGTCATGTTAAACTATCCAGAGCACACAATCTAAGGTGCACATCACTGCATCTGGAGGTCATTTAGACGACCTGGGATAGATCTAAGTCTAATGCAGCTCTGTAAACACTAAGACTGTAATTGTACTGTCAATAAATAGGTCGTTAGAGTGGATATTCGACAATAACGCTCATTCCTAATAACTCCCCAGTTGCCAGATTTCCCAGGAAAGGAAAACACAGCTCAGGAACTGTGATGCAACTTACCTTATTCAAGATGAAATACGAAATGTGATTGCATGCATCTGAACGCGCACTATAAACAAAATATAACATTTACAATCCTAACATTAATAACGCGTTTTTCTGTAGGATCTAGCCAAAAAAACACACCGCTACAAACTTTTCCCATAATGCAAACACATCTGGATTTTTCTTTTTTGAAAAACTACAAGTACCGCAAAATTTTTACTTCCGTGTGCGGGTTTGTCTGGGATTTGTAGTTTTAGTGCTAAACGCTTCTATGCACGATAGTGTTTAAAGAACTACATTACCCATAATTAACATGTAGACATCCGGAATTCCCTGAAGTTCCGGGAGTCTGGTCGGCGGAGTGTGCGTCGTTTCCTTGCGGCAGAGGAGAGAGGAGGTGGTATCGAGAGACTGGAAACGTTTACCATCCGGATCCCCGCTCAACTCCCACTGTACAATGAAATTAACTTTATTCACGCCCGCCTCTGATCTTCACTACTTCACCATACTCCTGGTAAGCGTTTGTGCATATCCGCGTGCATCACCGTGTATAATTCATTTGTCGTAAATGGGACTTCTTATGCTCTAGAAGTTATGCTAGCACGCTAGCTATTTAGCATCGAAAGCTAGCCAGGAGTTGAGTTGCATGCAGTGGGATTGAAAAGCAGACTCCGGTGTTTTCTCGATCATAGGTGCAAGTTAATACCAGGGATCTTGTATAGTGTGTATTTCAGTTTGATGTGAGCTTTGCCTGCAGATCGCGCGCGCGAGTATGTGTGTGTATATGTATGTATGTATGTATGTATGTATGTATGTATGTATGTATGTATGTGCACCGATCTGATTGATTGCTTTCTAGCTAGTTAGCACGAATGCTTACTTTTCCCACTAACTATCACCAAAGACTATTATCCGGCATGATAATCAATCAGATTTCCAACATTTTTCAATCAGGTCTAATGAGATGCCTAGCTGTCTGATCTGATCTCCTTATACATCCTTATTATTCCCTAATGAATCATCAGCATTATTTTCAACCCCCAGTTATCTTTTGTATGGGCATGTTTATGGTATATTAAAGCTGGTTGAAGGATCATTAAGTAGCCACAGTGTATCAGGTCATGGCAGTGCTTGCTAATAGAAATAGACCGGGTTTATGAGTGGTGCTAGGGGCATTCTGATGAGCACATCAGAAGAACATGTTCTGGGGTTTAATGTGAAGGGGGAAGAAACACAAGAGTTGAAGTTGAAGCTGAAGAACTAAAGCAACGCGTCAGTTACGAAGAATTTGAACGAGCAGAAATAGAAGTAGGAAGTTGGCTTGGTGTACGTGTGTGTGTCCGTCAGTGTGTCTGTCAGTGTGTCATTTACAAAAGACCCAAAAATACCCCTACACCCCTAAACTGACTTCTTTAATATTCGCCTAAAGCTCTGAATGCTTTAACACAAGTTTGTGGAGTCATTTCGGGATGCATTCCACTCACTTCCGTCCTTTCCGCGAAGACAAACCTGATTGGTCGAGTTCTCTGTTGTGGCCTAATCCTATTGGCTGGCAACCCGGAACTGGTTTAAAGCGCTGTGCTGTTCTGAGTGATGTAAATGGAACCCAGTTCCTAATACAGGAACAGCTCACGTACAATATTAATATTAAAAAATAATATTATTGTATGTGATTTCTTCTGTATCTACAAAACGTCTGTACATATATTAGAGTGTACACAATCTGTGTTTATATATTTATTATATAATGTATACACAGTGGATAAAAAAAAGTCTACACATTTTTATGAAATTGCAAGTTTTTAAAAGTTAAAACATAAACAACATAAATGTCAGACTTGTTGCATCTTTACTGTGATTTGCCAACCAATCAATTGAAATGTTTAATAATGGGGAACATTTTAAGTTAAAAAAAAAGACAAAACCCTGATTGCATAAGTCTGTACACCCTTTCAGAATGGGCGCTGTAGGGTGTTCAGACTTATGCAATCAGGGCAATTCGGGTTTTTTTCCTCAGAATTTTTGTTAGTTGGAAAATCACTTTAAAGATGTAACAAGTGTGGGATATGTCGTTATAAATCTTCCGTACAAGAATGCAAAATAATAATTCTGCAGTCATCGCACATTGTCATGAGTGCAGCCGTGATCCGGTTTTCTTTTTAATAAGCCCTTCTTATACTCCAACATTAACCTGTTTTCAAGGGTCGAGTAAACAGATGTGAGGATGTCTGTATAAAATGATTGACAGAAAGTGAATTTAAGAACAAGTTTGCATTCTGGACCGTAATGTTTTATTGAGATGAAGAGTCAAACCATTTTCACGAAGGTCAGATATATTTTTAGGCATATGTATGAGACAGAAAGACAGAAGAACCATGTTCTTTAAATTGTCATTCGCCGACTATATTTTCCTTCACCAAAGTAGAGGCATGCAGGTTTTTTGTAATACTGGCATTTATTTGCTGGGTTATTTGCTGACACCCATGGAACAACTATTTCCCCCTATCCGTTGTTACATTATTTACAGATTGTTGTGATAGTGAAACTATTTTTTGACTGCCTTTAAACTTGTCTAGCTTGAAGCTTTTGCTGAACAATAGCAAATGGTCTGTAAAACTTGTCCTGAGAAGTAGTCTCAGAGCAAGAGTCCTAAAAGTTTTCAGAGCAACGAGAGCTCAAATATCAGGGCGCTATCGTGACATGATGTTGCTGAACAGTCCTTTAGGCTTTGTTAGTATGTATTACCTCATCTGCTGTGTCTATTGTGGCAGTTGGTGTTGCTCTTCTCATTATGCCAGGATCTTAGGAGGTCTAACGATGGCAGCATGCCGTATTGTGTGGATTGTGGATTAATCTTGGAATTGGCTCGTTTGTACTTCTGTTATGTTTTGCTGACAGTAGGAGTGAGATTAGTTGACGATTTTTAAGCAGCGCTGTGCACTGGCTGCCAATATGGCTGTGCTTGCCATATGGCTTGCGGACTGTGTGTGCGCGCATGTGTTTAAATATGTTTTCGAATCTTTTTTTTTATTTATTTACTGGACCCTGAGCTCTCTATCATTATAGAAACACACCAAGCTGCTTGTTTCTTGTAGAAGTCAGATGACGATACCGACCTGTTTCGCAAAATCATAATGTGGCAGTTCTGCATGTGCGCACAAAAAAAGTTTAAAGAATGTTTGTATCCTGTCCTTAAGCAAATATCAATGAACCCTTAAGCAAATTTGTGATTCAGAAGAGCACACGTGGCATCCATCCTGTGAGAGATGAAAGATAAGGCACACCTTTTTTTTTTTTTTTTAAATACAGCAGAAATCATTTGCTGTTAGATATTAGAGAACTGAGAACATGTCCGTCACAGCTCATTTAATTTGTTTTGTTTGTTTTCACAACATGGTTATGAAGCAGCTTTTCGATAATTAATTTAAAGTAAGCAATTAATCTCTGCAAGTTTTTTTCTACTGAGCGAACCAGAGTTACCTTACATTACCGTTTACCCACTTAAAATAATCTCACTTATATTGAGCAGTTAAGGGTTAAGGGCCTTATTCAAGGGCCCAGCATAGGCAGCATGGTGGTCCTGTAATTTGAACTTACAACCTTCCAATCAGAAGTCCAACTTTTCACTACAACAGTCTTAACCAATGAGCTACTATTTCCCTGAGGCAATGGTTTGTGAGGAAAAACTCCCTGAGATCATATAAGGAAGAAACTGTAATAGGAACTAGACTCAAAAGGCCTTTCCTTATCTAGAATGCCACCAGACCCTGGATGTACGTTCATTATAGTTAATGTTGATGTTATCAGTTGTTCACGGATTGACACCTGAATGTAATATTGTTCACGCCGATTGTATCCCTATGTTATTTGGTCATTTGTATCGCTGTGAAAGTTCTACACACACACATATTAGATCATGTTTGCTTCTTTGCCAGGGTGTGTAGTGCAGCAAGTGGTGGGATTCACAACGAGTAGTACGATTTATTTTGCGATATGTTCATTATTTTGGAAAGCTCTCTGTATCTTAGTTTAGTTAGTAGTTTAGACTATGGGAAGGCCTGACAAAGATAATAATTATAAATTGGATGGAAGGAATGATGGATGGTTAAAAAAAAAAAATGGTGATATTAAAGAGTCAAAGACGAACATACAATGCAATACATTCGATTAGAAACATTCATTCGAAGGGGTAATTCAAAAAGAATCTGTAAAATTTAAGAAATATTACCTTTTACAAAATAAACAGGACCTATAATAAGGACCTGTGGGATGCCATGTTTATTCAAATGAACTTTTTACACAGGAAAGGTATTTTTTTTAAGAAAATTATTAAGCAATTTATTATTTTTTTTACCAGAATGTATTTGTATATACTGTATATGCGTGTTCATGTTACTAGAAAGTACCATAATATCTCAATATAATAATATGCAGCATACTGGTTTGAGAGATTACTGGTCCTAAGGCTAAAGTCTGGTCTGTTGCTGGTATGGTCCTTCTGGCTATAGCGGTATTAGACAACATTTGAGTAGTAAGGTTGGTTCCACAGCTAGTCATGGCGATATGAGCTTACAGTGTTCTTCTAAACACATTTAAACATATTTTAATCCGTGTTTTTGAAAAAGTCAACAGTATTGGCTCAGCATGATGCTTTCCCTCACAACCCCTCGCTGTTTCATCTTATAATTACCACGCGATAAATACCGACAATGTAATAGATAATACGGTGCTGTAATTATTGCTGGGGTTTCTGTGGGATTATGAGCCCCTTCCCAATCTGTCAATCAATCAATATCTGTTCATGCATGTGTCTGGGTAAGTTTGTGCCATATTTTAAATTTCTATAAAACTGCTATAGCCCCAGACGATATTCTGTCTGAATCATATTGTCAGTTAAGATTGCGATTAAACTTGTTTTTTTACTTTGTTTTATAAGAACCACGTTCACGGTTTTGGTCATATGAACAACCGACCTACTACAAGTTGTGCAGCCACAAGCCCTACAAAAAACACTTACAATGCACCCGGAAAATATTCACAGCGCTTCACTTGTTCCTGGAATATTGTTTGTAGGATCCTTGGGTATTGTTTGTAGGATTTTTTTAAGGAAAATAATGAATTTAATCCATTTTGGAATAAGGCTGTAACATAACAAAACGTGGAAAAAGTGAAGCGCTCTGAATACTTTCCGGATAGAAACGACCCATTTGTGTTCAGATGAGGCGTATGTAGCACGCATGGGATTTTTTAAAATTGTTTTTACTACAGACGTCCTCCAGCAACATTATTCATCAAACACGTATCTGTAAATCTGCCAGAATGTGCAAATTGAGAGGATTTGAAACTTTTTGTTTAATAATTAACGTTTACTTTTTTTTCATGACCAGCTTGTGTTCTTTCAAATCTTTAATTAAAAGTAAAAAGAAATATTTATCATGCCTCAGATGTATTACCATATTAAAAAGGAACATAATACACAAAAATCATCAGTGCAAAAGACATTCTTTGTCACACTTCTAAGTTAGTGAGATGGAGGCGTGATGTATCTACCCAACCTCTGGACTTCTTGTGGACTTTCCTCACCTACAGCAAAAGGCATTGGGCCAGAGGTGTCCTCACTGGTTAGATAGTTCCAACTAGCAGGGTGAGTTTCAATGATAGTGAAAGGTAACCTTGTGATTTTTTTTTTTATATTCATCAGCAATTTGCATCAAATGAGGTTAAAACCAAGAGACGTCAAGGGGGCATGTGGTGTAATTTCCTAAAAAATGATTGGCACATTCATAAATTAAACCTCTGATACTTTATGATCCGCATAATGCAGGTGCTAAAGAAGAAAGACATAATGAATCCATTTTGGTAAAATTTCTGTGCTGACCATTGGACGAGTCATTGAAAAACTCTATAATATCGTTCTTTTCTCATTTTGATTTACGTTTACACATTTTACGTATAAAAAACTTCATAAACTCACTATGGACTCTCCCTACACCACTACTACTTTTCTTTCGCCTGCTCCCGTTAGGGTTTGCCTCAGCGGTTCAGCAGTCTCTATACTACCCTGTCCTCTATAGTACATCTGCCTCTTTCAAATGAACTACCTGCATGTCTTCCCTCACCACATCCATAAACCTTCTCCTTGGCCTTCCTCTTTTCCTCTATCCTGGTGGCTCCATCCTCAGCATTCTCCTACCCCATGTCCCTCCTCTGCACATGTCCAAACCATCTCAATCTCGCCTCCCTCACCTTGTCTCCAAAACATCCAACATGCCCTGTCCTTCTAATAAACTCATTTCTAATCCTGTCCATCCTCGTCACTCCCAACGAAAACCTTACTTCTCTGCTACCTCCAGCTCCACCTCCTGTCTTTTACTCAATGAGACTGTCTCTAAACCATACAACATGGCAGGTCTCATCACAGTTCTATAAACTTTCCCTTAAACTCTTGCAGATTCCCTTCCATCACAAATCACTCCTGTTGTCACTCTTCTTAACCCACTCCACCCTGCCTGCACTCTTTTCTTCACTTCTCTAACACACTCTCCATTACTTTGCACTGTTGACCCCAGTTACCTGAACTCCTCCACCTTCACCACCTCTTCTCCCTGCAACTGCACCACTCCACTGCCCTCCCTCTCATTCACACACATGTACTCTGTCTTACTCCTACTGACTTTCATTCCCCTTCTCTCCAGCATGTACCTCCATCTCTCCAGGCTTTTCTAAACCTGCTCCCTACTCTCACCACAAATAACAATATCATCCGCAAACATCATAGTCCAGGGAGACTCCTGTCTGATCTCTTCCGTCAACCTGTTCATCACCACCGCAAACAGGAAAGGGCTCAGAGCCGATCCTTGATGCAATCCAACCTCCATCTAGAACCAGTCTGTCGTTCTTACTCCACACTTCACTTTTGTCACACTGTCCTCATACATGTCTGCACCACCCTCACATACTTCTCTGACACACCTGACTTCCTCATATAATACCACAACTCCTCTCTCTGCACCCTGTCATACGCTTTCTTTAAATCCACAAACACACAATGCAACTCCTTTTGACCTTCTCCATACTTCTCCATCAACATTCTCAAAGCAAATATTGCATCTGTATTGTTCTTCCTGAAACCATATTGTTGCTCACAGATGGCTACCTCTTTCCTCAGCCTGGCTTCCACTATTCTTTCCCATAACTTCATGGTGTGACTGATCAACTTAATTCCCTTGTAGTTACTGCAGGTCTGCACATCTCCCTTATTCTTAAAAAATTGGTACCAACACAGTCTTTCTCCATTCCTCAGGCATCATCTCCATGCTTCTATAGTATTGTTTGTTTCACAAAATCACACACTTCAAAATGATATATTGAGATAAACCCAGAAGCAAGGAATGTGAGCTAGAGACAAGGGAGAAGCTTTTGTTAGTCTTTTGCAAGCAACCGAGCTGGCCAACTAAAGGTGATGTGGTTATTGTTATAGATTTAACAAGAGAATAATTGTATATACATTGGAACTCATTTACAAGTAAAACTGCTACTTTGTGTACGGTCCATGACGCAACTGTCTGACGCCACTTTGCTGAACTCGGGGTCGAGGAACCTGTCTCAGTTTTTAGAGAAAGGAGTTGTTGGGGGGCTGATAAACCCTGATAAGCCTATGTAAAGGTATAATCTTTGGCAGCAGACATCAATGCAGAAGTGTTCGAGTGAAGCTTGATTGATCTGGAAATGATTTTTCTTTGCGTAATATTTGTGAAATGGTTGCAAAGTGTGGTTTTGTTAAGTTTGCTGTCTAACAGAACAGTTAAGATTTTGGTGTTTTTATGTTTTAAAGGGTTTCAAATAAGTTATTTCGACTTGGTTTTCATTTTCAGTTGCTCAAACAAGCAGGTTCTTTTTAATGCTTTAAGCATTTTTTTTTTTTTGCTTCACTTGTACATCAAACAGGCAGAAGTCATAAAAACAAAATACATTTTTTTGTATTGTTTAAAAATTACACACCTCAGTCTGTTGGCGTAGCTTTCTGTGGCACAAAAAAAACCTTGCTGAACCACATGCTAATTTTTCTGTGCACATCCCACCACATGAAAATCTGTCTTTGCGTATTTCATCACCTGCTGCACTATGACCCAAGATCATGCTGTGGGTGTTTGTGGGCCTTTTTTAGTTTCATTAACCCTGTCAGCTTGAAACAAATGATGGACAATCTCCATATTCAGAACGTGTAAACGGAGACAAAACCGAGCCTTGGTTCAGAGACACTGACTGGATCTGTATTGTTAGTGCCAGCGCACTGTGCAGTCATTCAAACATGTAGCCGAGTGGAAAATAAAGATGCTAGCCAGAACCAAATGACGTCTTAATGTGTTAACAGCCAAAAGCTTAGTCAAAGACTTTTTGCCAAAGGGTACAAATATAATTTGTTTTTGTTACCAGAGATATCAATAAAGAATGATATATAAGAGCTATTTCATTTCATCCTCTCAGGTATAATTTAGTCAGTCATACTTGTAAGTTAAAAGCAAGTTACTAGCTCATACATGCTAATGTGAGATCGTTTGTATTATTTGCAACGAGTGTAATATGCTAATCCGTTTAAGTGTGATGTTTCAGATTACATGTTCAATTAAAACTCCTTCCTCAGTGTGTAGTGTTTGAACACGTCTTTAACACACTTCAGCTTCAGAACATCAGCAATCGTTTTACTCTAATAGGTGTTTCTTTTTCTTCAACAAAACAGAAAACAGTATTTTAGATCAAACCCAACACACACTCCTGATGAGATGAACGAAATATTTGTTCTAATCCTGACTGGATTTTATTGCTGACGTGACGTTGTGGTGTGTGTTTGTATGTTTTCAGATCACCGGGCTGTACACTCCAGGGCAAGGGGAGATCACTACTCTGGATGCTGGGAACATTGACGAAATTCTCAGTAAGTGCTTGTTTTGTGTGTGTGTGTGTGTGTGTGTGTGTGTGTGTGTGTGTGTGTGTGTGTGTGTGTGTGTGTGTGCGCTCTCAGGTTGTGTTTATTGCAGTGTTTTGAAATGCCTTACACTGTGTTCTTCTACAGACAATGCTGGAGTGGCTTTAGTCAACTTTTATGCAGACTGGTGAGTATTGCTTTCTGTGGTTTTGTACAGTTCCCTTATGTCTTGAGGTAATTATGGGCTTTTTCTTTTTACGTAATACCGAAAAAGAAAGATGCTCAAATATGTTAATCAGATGGAATTCACCATCATTAAGGGGAGTTAATTAAGACTGTCAGGCACATTTTAAGCTTTTTACGTATACACTTATAGGCTGGCAAATTTAATTACGATTTTCCTTTATTGATTGACAAATGACACATGAGAGTTGATGGAATTGGTGCGTATTGGCGAATTGGTCTGTGTGCATTGCATTCTTTTTTTTCTTAATTTTTAAAATATGTATGTACAATAGTATATAGTAGTATATGTATATAGTAATTAACAGGTGCTGCCAATTAAGTATTTAAGATTCAAGTTTCACTCCCTGCATGTCAGAATCACTGAATCTATCTATCCGTCAGTCTGTTTATCTATATATATTTTTTTTTTTTTTTTTTTGGAGAAAAAGTGAATTCTGCATACATACCTTTTTTTCTGTGACGCTGTAAATATCCTTAGAGGTGCGCTCCATTAATTTCATAATTTCAACATTAAGGCATCGGTGTCATTAGTTACTTTTTAGGATTAAATGTTTAGAGTTATGTTTATTTCATAACAAAATTAAGGTATATTAGGGGGAAACCTTGATTATAAACACATTTCTTTATGAAAGTGTTTTTTGTCCCTCCATTTTTAGATACATTTGATGTTAAAAAAAAAGTCATCAAATCAGATTTCTGATATTATTTGCTTTTAGAAGGTATAAATGATTCCTCACCTAGTATTTATTTTTTCACTTTCAAGTCCTTTAGATTATTCAAACGAACCTTTAGAAGTATTGTGTATTTTATATGGTGTGTATATGGATTTGTTTTTGTTAAACCCTTGATGTGCTTTCTCTCTTTCTTTCTTTCTTTCTTTCTTTCTTTCTTTCTTTCTCACTCTCTCTCTCTCTCTCTCTCTCTCTCTCTCTCTCTCTCTCTTTATCTCACTTTATCTGTCTCTTGCTCTCTTTGTTTCTGTGTTCAGGTGTCGGTTCAGTCAAATGCTGCACCCTATCTTCGAGGAAGCCTCAAATGTGGTGAAAGAAGAATATCCAGACCGTACACAGGTGGTGTTTGCCCGTGTGGATTGTGACCAACATAGTGAGTACACACACACACACACACACACACACCCCAGTTTAGCCTTTTAGATAAAATAAATTAAACAGAATTATTGATGGCCCATAAAGTGTTTGATGGTTTAATGACAAAACTGCATCTTCTGTGAAGTAACGGCGGCTCAAAGATCCCCTGCCGCTCAAGCGGGTGTGTGTCGCTGCACGTTTGTCCGTGTGCGACAGACAGAGCCAGATTCCACCCGATGAGCTTTGGAGTATTTAACCCTCAGTGTGGGGTTTCCTTTCATCTGCACTCTCGCTTTTTCCTGTCTTGCTTCTCTTTCTCTTTCTCCACTCACTGGCTGGTTAGCCCCACTTCATTTTATTTGTACTTACTTTTACTTGCTTTTTTCACTTAATTTTACTTTACTTTTTTTAGTTTGTGCATAAATTTTTTTTTAATATACACTGTAAGACAAATATTCGTGAACACTTAAATATAGGGCTGAAACGATTCCTCGTGTAATTCGAATACTTCATTCTCGCCTTCTGTGTCTCCACGTTGTGCATATGCAGGACTCAGAGTTTAGTTTAGTTTAGTTACAGGTACACGCTTTTTCCCTTCAAGTTTTTATATATATATATATATATATATATATATATATATATATATATATATATATATATATATATATATATATATATATATATATCACAACCTTTGCATGGAAAGTGTGGAAATAAGACCCCTGGACAGGTAACACATAAGATGCTGTAGAATTAAAAAGAACAAGATTAATTTAAAAATAAATAATAAACACACATTGCATTGAACTTTTTTTTTTCTTTTTGTAATTTGAAATTAATTCTTTATATTTTTTATTTATATAATTTGTTTGCACATTGATGTAAACGGGGTTAGTTTTCAGGGTTTTTTTCCTAAAAAGGAAACAAATTACTTGTTCAAGTCTCATTTTTCTTGTATATTTAGTATTGTTCTTTAATGAAGAAAATGTACTTCAAGTCCGATTACCCGGCCTTACTTGAATATAAGATTCGTGTTTTTTTTAACATCTCATTCCACAATTCAGGAAGTGAACATGCAATACATGTAAAATGCCAAGTCACAGAAATGCATAGCGATAGAGATCGGTTTAACCGCTCATGACTTCGCAAACTGGCCGAACTGGAAATAGTAAAGAAAACATTAAAACACTTTGACTTTTAACCAACCACGGTGTGACTTTAAAATAATAATAAAATAAATAAAAACATCATAGGATCAAGAATCATAGAATGCTACATCTGTACAATGCATACCTTGAGCGTTTCTGACAGTATACTAAAACTATCGATCATTACTACCTATAGAATGATCAACAGGTGAAAAAGAGGTTCAAAATACAAAATGTCAGCCTTGTGTCTCATTAGTCTCATCCCATTTTGTAGGTCATTGTAGTCTTTCTAGTATCTTTTGTAGATCAGTTATCTACACTGTATTGCAAAAAGTATTAAGGATTCAGGCGTAATGATTACATCTATGGTTATAGTATGAAATCAAGCACCTGGATTGGAATGGGTTTCCATGGTCAAACAGCTGCATACAAAACTTACATCGCCAAGTGCAATGCTAAGCATCGGATGCAGTGGTGTAAACACATCGCCACTGGACTCTAGAGCAGTGGAGACGTCTTCTCTGGAGTGACTGGCAATCCGATGGACAAGTCTGGGTTTGGTGGTTGCCAGGAGAACGTTGCTTGTCTGACTGCATTGTGGAAAGTGGAATGTTTGGTGGAGTCCTGACCTCAAACCGATAAAACACCTTTGGAATGAATTAGAGCAGAGACTACAATCCAATAATTTGTATTTCTATTTTTAATAAAAAATTTCAAAGATTTGAAACAAATTCCTTTCACGTTGACATTATAGGGTTTTGTTTGTAGAATTTTGAGGAAAATGCTGTGAATATCAAGGCTTTTACCATATATTAGTTATTAAAATCTAAAATGGCATGAAAACTCAACAGAAACTAAAAGTAATGTTTTTTGAAAGATAAACATGAAATGAACATGAGTATCGTTGGTCTATAGTAACTCAAGCACTTTTAGCATCTGTGGTGAGCAAAAAAGTTATCTTCATTCACATACCAGTCGCTGATGATGGTTCCACATGAGCAGCTTAAATATAAGGCTTCTGCCGCAGATTAAATTAAAGACCCATGAAGATGGATTTGGACTGTAATTAATAAAAACAGTAATTTAGAATGGCTCAGGGCTACAATTGTCATTAACAGTTTTGTATTCAAGTGTTCATTAGTGAACAGCTGATAACCTCAACAGTGATAGAAATATAATGAATGGATAATTGGTGTCACCCAGCTGACGATGGGTTCCCTTATATCTATAGTTCCTCTTAAAATGTCATAGTTTTCAGGGAGATGTTCCATTGCCATCAGTAGCTTGCATGTTAGGGGCAAATTTACGATGCAAAAATGTATATTCTTAATGTATTTAAATCTGTGAAGCATCTTTGGGCCATTGCGAGTTTCACAGCATGGAACAATATCACCTGGACTGGTCTTTTTCAGTATAAGGAAGAAGAGATTTCTGCCATTTTGGACCAAAAGTGTGGAATCTGATGTGGTTTTCTCCTGTTGTAGCCTTTTGAAGCCACATGAAGGTTTTGACATGCACCTAGAACACACCGCAGTGTTGTGTGTGTGTATATAACCGCTGGCCTGCTCTCTCTTTCTAGCTGATATAGCGCAACGATACCGGATCAGCAAGTACCCGACCCTGAAGCTTTTCCGAAATGGGATGATGATGAAGAGAGAGTACCGAGGCCAAAGGTCAGTGTCGGCCATCGCCGACTTCATCCGGCAACAGAAAGTAGACCCGATCACAGAAATCCACAGCCTGGAAGAGGTTAACAAAGTAGATGTGAGTACACACATAAAACAGAGACTTGCTCATTCACAATCAGTTGTCGAGATGTGCCATTTTTGCATTTCTGCTCTCTTTTTTCCTCCTTTTTCCTCATTCTCTTCTCGCTGTTTCAGAGGAGTAAGCGAACCATCATCGGCTACTTTGAGCAGAAAAACTCTGATAACTTTCACACATACGAAAGGGTAGCGAATATCTTAAGAGACGACTGCGTCTTCCTGGCAGTGTTTGGGTAAGAAAACCGATTAGTTTCCATCTGCTTCTTTTTTTCACACCAATCAGTGAAAGAATATAATTAGTCAGGACTACATGCTCTTTACACATGCTTCATTTGATTGTCTACAGTGTTCAATATACATTTTTATCTGAAAGATTTCCTCCCAATTGCAGCTCGCTTTTTGTTTCTGTGCTGACAATCACTCTCTCCAACCACCCCCCCCCCCCCACCACATTATATTTATTATTGTCTACTAGGGATCGCTATAACTGCGGCCAATGCAATTCGTGAATATTGATCACAAAATATTGGTCACTCTTTAAATAATAAAAGTATTGAGCATCTACTAATAATTCTATATAAATAAATAGTTTTTTCCTATGCAAATGTGTTTCTGGATCGCGATACAAATGTATCTGACGACACTTTTTAAAATCGATACATCGCATCATTAACTTTTATGCCGATCCACCGATCATATTCTGGAGAAATCAAAATCGGCTTGCTAAAACCTCACCTCACATTTTTCAACCTTCTATAGTTCCTCTAATAGCATAACACTTATTCCATGTTTTTTCCTCTGCTTTCAGTGAGGTGTCTAAGCCTGAGCGGTTCAGCGGCGATAATGTTATCTATAAGCCGATCGGAGAGACCGTTCCCGACATGGTGTATCTCGGCTCGCTAACAAACTTCGACCTGGCGTATGCATGGGTGCAGGACAAGTGTGTGCCGCTGGTCCGAGAGATCACTTTCGAGAACGGAGAGGTAAAACGCATACACGAACACCACTTCATTAGGAACACCGGTACTCCTTTTCAGCTAGATAGATGGATGGATAGATGGCTGGAATGCTGGATGGACGGATAGATAGATAGATGGATAGATGGATGGGTGTATGGGTGTATGGGTAGATATGTATCGTCATTGCATAGTGCAGTGATGCAGCAATGGAATGCAGTTTAGCATCAAATAGTAGCAATAGTGTAAACTGGCAAGTACAAATAAATATGTAAATATATGTAAATATTGTATATTTACGCACAGCAAATGAATAAATATAAAGGCCATCACATACAAGGAAATTGTAATTGTGCGAGTTGTGTGTGTATGTGGTGTGTGTATATATAAATTTACGCATTTGGAATATGCATGTACAACTGTACAAACGTTATACACAGTGTATATACAGTGTCCTAGCGGTGTAGTGTGTTCAGTAGGGTGATGGTAGATGGAAGAAAGTTGGCCCTAAACCTGCTGGTTCTGATGCACATGTTCCCGTGTCTCCTTGTTGATGGGAGGGGGGGTTAAACAGTACTGTGGTGAAGGTGCTCAATGTCAGTTGATTTGGGTTCATTCCTCTCATTCTTCTACGCCTATTTTCATCTCGTCAATTTCTGAAATACCTAAACAAGAACGTCCAACACCAGCAAACAGGCCACGGTCACTAAAATCACAATTTTCTTTCCCCTTTCTGATGTTTGACGTGAACATTCAATTAAGCAACTGACTGCATGATTTTATGTATCACGCTGCTGCCGCATGGCATCCACGAACAAGTGAATAGGGTGTAAGTGTACAGTCTTCTCCTTGTGTATGATGTGATGCTTGTAACCAGATTTGGACTAAATGTATATGTACTTCTGTGTATGTATAGGAGCTGACAGAAGAAGGCATTCCATTCCTGATCCTCTTCCACCAGAAGGAGGATACAGCAAGTCTAGAGAAGTTCCAGCAGGAGGTGGCACGCCAGCTTATCACTGAGAAGGGTACATATATAGCAGAAAAGACGGATACACATATAGCAGAAGAGAAGGATACACATATAGCAGAAGAGAAGGATACACATATAGCAGAAGAGAAGGATGCACATATAGCAGAAGAGAAGGATACACATATAGCAGAAGAGAAGGATACACATACAGCAGAAGAGAGGGATACACATACGGTAGAAGAGAAGGATACACATACAGCAGAAGAGAAGGATACACATATAGCAGAAGAGAAGGATACACAAATAGCAGAAGAGAAGGATACACATACAGCAGAAGAGAAGGATACACATATAGCAGAAGAGAAGGATACACATACAGCAGAAGAGAAGGATACACATATAGCAGAAGAGAAGGATACACATACAGCAGAAGAGAAGGATACATATAGCAGAAGAGAAGGATACACATACAGCAGAAGAGAAGGATACACATATAGCAGAAGAGAAGGATACACATAGCAGAAGAGAGGATACACATACGGTAGAAGAGAAGGATACACATACAGCAGAAGAGAAGGATACACATACAGCAGAAGAGAAGGATACACATATAGCAGAAGAGAAGGATACACATACAGCAGAAGAGAGGATACACATACGGTAGAAGAGAAGGATACACATATAGCGGAAGAGAAGGATACACATATAGCAGAAGAGAAGGATACACATATAGCAGAAGAAGGATACACATATAGCAGAAGAGAAGGATACACATATAGCGGAAGAGAGTGATACACACATAGCAGAAGAGAAGGATACACGTATAGCAGAAGAGAAGGATACACGATAGCGGAAGAGAGTGATACACATAGCAGAAGAGAAGGATACACGATAGCAGAAGAGAAGGATACACATATAGCGAAGAGAGGATACACGATAGCAGAAGAGAAGGATACACATATAGCAGAAGAGAGGATACACATACAGCAGAAGAGAAGGATACACATATAGCAGAAGAGAAGGATACACATACAGCAGAAGAGAGGATACATACGGTAGAAGAGAAGGATACACATAGCGGAAGAGAAGGATACACATATAGCAGAAGAGAAGGATACATATAGCAGAAGAGAAGGATACACATATAGCAGAAGAGAAGGATACATATAGCGGAAGAGAGTGATACACACATAGCAGAAGAGAAGGATACACGTATAGCAGAAGAGAAGGATACACGTATAGCGGAAGAGAGTGATACACATAGCAGAAGAGAAGGATACACGATAGCAGAAGAGAAGGATACACATATAGCGAAGAGAGGGATACACGATAGCAGAAGAGAAGGATACACGATATAGCAGAAGAGAGGATACACATATAGCAGAAAAGAAGGATACACATATAGCAGAAGAGAAGGATACACAAATAGCAGAAGAGAAGGATACACATAGCAGAAAAGAAGGATACACGATAGCAGAAGAGAAGGATACACATATAGCAGAAAAGAAGGATACACGATAGCAGAAAAGAAGGATACACGATAGCAGAAAAGAAGGATACACAAATAGCAGAAAAGAAGGATACACAAATAGCAGAAGAGAAGGATACACAAATAGCAGAAGAGAAGGATACACATAGCAGAAAAGAAGGATACACATATAGCAGAAGAGAAGGATACACATATAGCAGAAGAGAAGGATACACATATAGCAGAAAAGAAGGATACACAAATAGCAGAAGAGAAGGATACACAAATAGCAGAAGAGAAGGATACACAATAGCAGAAGAGAAGGATACACGATAGCAGAAGAGAAGGATACATAGCAGAAGAGAAGGATACACATACAGCAGAAGAGAAGGATACACATACAGCAGAAGAGAAGGATACACATACAGCAGAAGAGAAGGATACACATACAGCAGAAGAGAAGGATACATAGCAGAAGAGAAGGATACACATATAGCAGAGAAGGATACACATACAGAAGAGAAGGATACACATATAGCAGAGAAGGATACACATACAGCAGAAGAGAGGATACACATACGGTAGAAGAGAAGGATACATACAGCAGAAGAGAAGGATACATATAGCAGAAGAGAAGGATACACATATAGCGGAAGAGAGGATACACATATAGCAGAAGAGAAGGATACATATAGCGGAAGAGAGTGATACACACATAGCAGAAGAGAAGGATACACGATAGCAGAAGAGAAGGATACACGATAGCGGAAGAGAGTGATACACATAGCAGAAGAGAAGGATACACGTATAGCAGAAGAGAAGGATACACATATAGCGAAGAGAGGGATACACATAGCAGAAGAGAAGGATACACGATAGCAGAAGAGAGGGATACACATATAGCAGAAAAGAAGGATACACATATAGCAGAAGAGAAGGATACACAAATAGCAGAAGAGAAGGATACACATATAGCAGAAAAGAAGGATACACGATAGCAGAAAAGAAGGATACATATAGCAGAAAAGAAGGATACACGTATAGCAGAAAAGAAGGATACACGTATAGCAGAAAAGAAGGATACACAAATAGCAGAAAAGAAGGATACACAAATAGCAGAAGAGAAGGATACACAAATAGCAGAAGAGAAGGATACACATATAGCAGAAAAGAAGGATACATATAGCAGAAGAGAAGGATACACATATAGCAGAAGAGAAGGATACATATAGCAGAAAAGAAGGATACACAAATAGCAGAAGAGAAGGATACACAAATAGCAGAAGAGAAGGATACACAAATAGCAGAAGAGAAGGATACACGTATAGCAGAAGAGAAGGATACACGTATAGCAGAAGTGAAGGATACACGTATAGCAGAAGAGAAGGATACACGTATAGCAGAAGAGAAGGATACACATTTAACAGAAGAGAAGGATACACATACACCAGAAGAGAAGGATACACGTATAGCAGAAGAGAAGGATACACATTTAACAGATGAGAAGGATACACATTTAACAGAAGAGAAGGATACACATTTAACAGAAGAGAAGGATACACATACACCAGAAGAGAAGGATACACATACACCAGAAGAGTAGGATACACATACAGCAGAAGAGAAGGATACACATACAGCAGAAGAGAAGGATACACATACAGCAGAAGAGAGGGATACACATTTAACAGAAGAGAGGGATACACATATAGCAGAAAATGATTTTGAGAGCACGCTTTTAAAGGTGCCAATAATTCTGGAACTAAGTGCAAATGATAGCTGTCACATTGAGTCAAAAATATTGTCAATAATGCTCTTGATGCTCTTAATAATGTGCATCTTGTTTACGTCCTAATATTTTGCCGTCTTTCTCTCAGGCTCTATAAATTTCTTGCATGCCGACTGTGATAAGTTTCGGCACCCTCTACTACACATCCAGAAGACTCCCGCCGACTGCCCCGTCATTGCTATAGACAGTTTCCGCCACATGTACGTCTTCCCAGAATTCAGCGACCTCTCGTAAGTACCCTGTCTCACCGTCTTCCTCCCAACGTCTTATTAATTAGGTGTGTGTGTGTTAGTATGTGGAGAATAATTGCAGCCAGACCTCCTTGCAGGTTATCTATATCTCCAGATACTTTCCAATTAAATACTAATTATTCCTTTACCCTTAAACCATCTCACACACGCACACACACACACGTACACACATCCTAGTGCTCTAGGCATTAACTTTTGGCAAGTTCCTTTAAATAATTTAAGCAGTGTGTGAGTTAACAGTATTTTTTATAGAGGTTGTCCGTGTCTGTGTAGTCATCAGTACGTACAGTACACAGGGCTCCTGCGCATTTTGGACAAACATTAACAATTATGAAATTTGATTTGTGTGATTTCCAGGTCTGGATTAATATAAAAAAAAAAAAAAGAACACTGCATATTAAAAAATATTTTTGTTTCTATAACATTGCCCTTTTCGCTTTTCTAAAACATAAAATTAAGAATTTGTAAAACAAATTTTTTTATATAAAAACAAAGGCTAAACTAATCCAGATACATTTGAAAATGGCGTTTGGTCAAAAAATGCTTTTTGTTTTCCAATCGTTTCCCAAAAGTTGCTCATCCACACTGAAACTTCTGAAAATGCCCACGGCACTGTACTGCGCATAAGCATAACATAAGCCGCTTCGACCGGCGTCATTTCCGCCCTTCGCTAATTTACTTTTCGACTATTTCAAACGATGCGGCAACGACTAAAAGTGTGTCATCACGCCAGAAACCCTTTGTTCCACAGCCCACAATGCAACATCAAAAACTGCATTTGCGAAATGATTCGACTTTGAAGAACAATTTCAAAAAGCTACGTTTTCGACGATAACGCTATCTCGGTGTGGACAGGAGGCCAAAACGGAGAAAAGAAATATGTTTTTTCAAACGAAAACTCATTAATGTGGACATGGCCAAAAGGTATCTTTTGGTGGAGTTAGGAGCAGACTCTTAGCGCTGCCAAAAGGGCGGCGCTAGACTGGATTTGCACAGCTGTAATTGGTGGTAACGTTGTGAGGCAGCAGTTGCCATGACAGTAGAGCGCCTCTGACCGTGTGACCAAACACATGGAAAACATCAGTGATTCGGACTCTGACATACAGAAGAGATTGTAGTTTAAAATCATTATTTGAGAAGAATATGGTCTTAAAAATCTTTAGGGAAGTCTACCTGATCTGATTGGAGTCTGGAAAAGTATAAAATTTTGAAATGAAAGATGTGTAGGAACCCTGAGTACATCTGTATACATAACGTATTTGTTTTGAGTTTTATTGTTATCCGGTTTGGACACTAAATTCAGTGCATTTCCAGAAACCCCCTTAATTTAGCACATGCTGTATTGCATTAGCGATCGCCGCGTACCATTTATTCAATCTCAGCGTTATCAGTTCACCTCTCTGCAGACTTTTATGTTGCCGATTGGCCAGGATCTCGAGTTACCGTGGCGTCTGTGGGCAAGACAACGTCGTTATCTCGTTACAGACTTTACAGGCTTTCCTGACCTCATAGCCAATGACTTATCGAATCAAACAGAGCCCACGAACTCAAGTTAATTTTCAACTGTTTGTTAGCTTTCAGACAAAAACCCTATTTTTCCCCTCTTTGTGTCTGTGTTTACAGGGTTCCAGGAAAACTGCGGCAGTTTGTCTTGGACCTTCACTCAGGAAAGCTGCATCGAGAGTTCCACCATGGGCCGGATCCCACCGACAGCACTCCAGGACAGGTCAGAATCTCAGCCACGAGTCAGAATCTCCACGAGTCTTACTGAGAACTGTCCTTTTGATCAACAGGAACCCTTCACTTATGCCCAGAATATATAATACCGAGCAACAAGGAGTCCTCTGTTGCCATTGGTGAAGTGGGCGGGGCCCAAACTTAGTCAAGGTTTAGGTTTAGAGAATGAGAAATGAATACCAGTCGGGTGAAGGATGATGATTTGCTTATGGTTTTTTCCCCCCAGACTTTGTTTCAGTTTCACATTCATTTCTTCGCACAGCTCCTAAGCCACTCTGCTTCAGGAAGCTTAAATGTTAGATTTTGTTTCTGAAAAAGCAAACCCTAGTTGGAAAAAAAGAAAAAAGATACATTGTTCTAGGCTCATACTAACACTAGGAGACAGTGATGCACTATAAATTGTTTTCACACAGCATTTTCGAACAGAATTTTGTTTCCCCTAGAGGGAGGGAATTCAAGAGATTTAGAATGAAATGTGCGCAGGTACAGTAATCCCTCGGATATTTTCCACGGATATTTTTCCTGGAACGTAACCCCGGCGATATCTGAAAAACCGCGATAACTAATAATTTTAGTTCGTACTTCTCTAACAATTTTTTTGCACTTGGCCTAAAGCCGTCCGACACATTACTCCCGATTTCTGCTCCTTTCTTAAAAAATATAGCGTACTGTGCTCTCATTCGGCATGTAATGGTGGGAAACAGCAGCAAAGCATATCGAGAAATTCAATGTCTTCTTGAAAAGTCGTTGTCCTCCTCTTCTGCCGCTTGGTTTCGTTACCAGAAGCTGTTGATGGTGCGCGTTTTAGGGGGCATGTTACTCTACAGTACAGATACTGTATAAATTCACTACGCTAATACAGTACATATTTGCTAAACAACACGTTACATCTGCAATAGTTGCATATCAGAACCCAGGTATCCCTGATACACGATGTCCCATCTGCGATATATCGAGGGATTACTGCATTTAGTCTGTAGCTCACTTGTGTAGGTTTCACACTAACACGGGGGGAAAAAGAAACCACGGTAACTGTCAGTAAAAATAAAGATCTTCTGATGTCGAATGGACTTTAGGTAGGACCCAGATGAGGATGGGTTCTCTTTTGAGGTCTGGTTCCTATTAAGGTTTTCTCCTCATACCATGTCAGGGGAGTGACACTGTTGTCACTGGTTTGCTTATCAGGGATACATTTGAAGAATTTTTCCCTAATGTGCAAATTGAAATGTGAAAATTTATAATAGATAGATTTAGCTCTATAAAGCTGCTTTGGGACAGTGACACTATAAAGACAAAAGTTGTGTTTTCTTCCTCTTGAAGCCATATGTGGTTCTTTCCCAAACATTTACCAAAAGCCCCTGTGCCCAAAGCCAGTTCTATACAGATATGCTTTAAATGGGTTAGAAGATCTTAAGTAGACTACGTTAGAGATCTGACTCCATCCATATTGAACACCTTTGGTGTCAGTTGAACCCCAGGCCTCCTCACCTCACCCTCCACAAGAACACACTCAAAACTAGTGGAAGATTTCGAAGAGTGAGGGTCATTAAAACAGCAAATGAAGACTACATGTGGATGAAATGAATTAATTTGAAGACGAGAAGTATAGGATCCAAACATACTGAATATATAATAGCAGCAATGACGAAACATATAAACACCATGCTAATAGGAAGAAATAAATATCCTTATTACCCCAAGCGCATTTTGAACAATTCTTTCCGTCTATTGTTTAAAAAAATTCTTTTAATTCATTCAATTGTTTCATTTCATTTTTCTCAAAGCAGCTTCACAGAAATACAAATAATAAGAATATAAATTTTATTCAAATTCATACATTTGTCCCTAAACCCCCAAGGACCACACCAGAGGCAAAAAATTATTACAAATAAAAAACCTGAGATGATCTTGGAAAAAGAAACATTGAGAGGAACCAGACTTGAAAAGGAATCCATCCTCATGTAAAAATCTTGAGAGCAGGTTATGGCACGTTCTGCCACAATTTTATTGGAAGCATCTCAAGTTCGACGAGGATTGGTTTCGAAAGACGGCTGTAATTTCAGTGTAAATCCAGCTTTAGACATCTGAACATGTTTCAAGAAGAGCACCGTTGAATGTTCGCTCCGATCGGAACGGCAGCGGGGAACGCTAACGTCAGGATTATAACTCTTTCTCGATAAACCGTTTTTCAACATATGAACATCCTGAACCTTAAAAGGACGTATTAAGTGATAGCAAAATCGCATTTGTTTTTGATAGATCAGATAATGGAGTCTGCTGCATTTCGTCATATTTATTAACAGACACGGTGACTCGTCAGGCCGAAGCGCATATGTTTGTTTCGTGACCGCATTAGATAGCTGCCTCGTTTGAACCGTCATCAAAGGATCAGCCACTATCTTTAATACAGCCAGAGCTTTAGATGACATTTTGACTGGTTATTTTCCATGATCAAAGACTACTATGTGGCAAATCCAGACATCAGACTAGAGCTCCATTGTGGGGCTAAAAAAATAGATTGTGCCTAAAAGAATTAATGCATGTTTTCCTATAATTCACACGGTTACCGGTGCTGACGTCTGCATGGAGAAAACCGAGTCCGTCCTTTAGACATGTATATCCAGTTTTACTCATTCGGTTTTACAGTCCCTGCGAAAAGTTATACAAAGCCATCTCTAAGTGGATCAGCGGCAGACGAAGTTCGCAAATCACGTACTTGATTTAAAGTAGAAATACGTATATTATTCCAGTAAAAGTGCTCCCTTTCCCTTGAGTAAAAGTAAATATCCAAAGTGCTATGATTTATTACAGTTAGATTGGAAGTAGAATTCTTGTAAGAAAAAATCGTACAGGAACAAGGCAGGCTGAGAAGGCACTTAAAAATGAAGGACTTGTTCTCCTTTCCAACTATTTGCCACAGGTGTTGTGGCAAGTTAAGAGTCAGGAGTTTCTTCCATCATTTATTCCTTTCAAAATGTTCTGCTTGCTGTTGAACTGATGCTGAACTGTACGTTAGATACCAAAAAGTCGCAACCAAAACAAGTTTCCAAGTTATCCACTTTGAAACGTAGTAAAGTCTCCCCAAATGCAAATACTTCAGTAAAATACAGTTATAGTAAATTACAGTTTACATTTACCTCGTTATTGTGCACCACTGCCTGCTTTAGAGCTCGGAGTTCCACCCTATTGGGATGAATAGGAACTCTGACTGCGCCCCAGGCCTCTTTACCTCACCTACCTAATCAGTATCTTACTTTACTAACGCCCTTGTGTTCACAGGGTTTCTGCTGAGTCTTTAAAAGTCTAAAATTAAAAAAATTTAAATTTTAGGTCTTAAATTCGCTATTGTAGCTCGTAAATAATATTAAATCCGTAATTTTCCGATCTTCATGTAACGCGCCCCCTGATGCTCAGTGAAATGCTCCCACAGCACTTTAGAATGTTTTTGTTTGTTCGTTTCCGTGGTGTTGTAGTTCTTTCTTTAGATAGTCCAAATATAATTCGCTGTATTACAACGACAAATGAGACCCAACATGCAACAGCCAATCAGCTTTCTGTCTCTCTCGGATTGTACCACAGACGTAAATTTCTTTTTCAGCTTTGTTGAGTTGCGAGTTTAGCGATACCTGGCTTGATCAATGTATTTAGGGCTCGGTTAAGGTTAAGGCCAGTTGCTAACAACGTATTTGTGTGCATATTTTTGGCGTTGCGATACAGGTCTTAGAAGTCTTACATTTGAAACGGTAAAACCTGCAGAAACGCTGGTTTGAATGAGTTTAAATGAACCACAAGCACACACTAAAATCTAGTGGAACATCTTCCCAAAAGGGTGGAGACTATTATAGGAGCAAATTGGGACTGCATGTGGAATGAGGTGTTCAAAAAAGAACATACAAATCTTATGGTGTCCAGAATCTTTTGCTATAAATCACACAATCTGATATAGACTATGAAGTGGTCATCTCTTACAGTGTAATACTACACTGCATTCAGAAAGTGCTCAAAGTGTGAAGCAAAGAACCCCAGGTTCTATATAATGTAGGGGTGTAACGGAACTCAAAATTCACGGTTTGCAACGTACCTTTTTTTTTTTTTTTTTTTTTTTTTTTTTTTTTAAACGTACGCTTAAATTGTTTTCCATTTAAAATGTAATTTTCTAAAGATATGATCTACTGATCTATTCATTTCAGCATACTTTAACAAGTGTCTTCATTCCTTCCATCCTTCATTTATTCGTTTCCTCGATATACAGAATTGTCAGGATTTTTTTTCCGTTAAGAAGAAATTCTTAAAACTGGAGACAAAACGCTAAAGAATACATACCACTAGCATTAGCCGCTAGCCACGTTTCATGCATGCGCAAAACAAATCCTATTTCCAGTACGAAGTGAGTGGCCACAGTGACACTGCGCTAACTCTAGTTCCTCATTCATTTTTGTATTTGTTTTTTCAAATACCCCTGGCATTTTTGTGTATGTTTTCAAGTTTAATAATAATAAAAACAAATTCGCTCAAAGTGTGAGGCGGAGACTAAACAAACTTGCGGTCCGCCATTTAATACGTTCCAGAGGGAACTCCGATTTTAAAAAAGATTGCACTCGCAACCGCGTGTAACAAACCGTAAAATTTCAGTACATGTACCGTTACATCTCTATTACATTTGAAATGTCATCTTTTTAAACGCAACTGAAGCGTGTAAATGTGTGTGTGTTTGCGTCTCAGCAGGAAGAGAACAACGAGGCAGCCAGCAATCCTCCAGAGAGCTCATTCCAGAAGCTGGCACCCAGCGAGAACCGTTACACCATCCTCAGGGATCGGGACGAACTGTGACCTCGTCTCACATCATCACTTAGCGCAGAACAGCCGGCAGGCAGCCACCTGCATCACCTCTATTTTCATAACTTTTATTTTGGCTGAAAAAAAAAATAACAAAGAAGAATATCTGAAGTTTTTTGGGTGGAGTGGAAGGAAGAAGATATGAAAGTGTGTCTGAGAGAAGAGAGAGAGAGATCAATTTTACTTTTATTTTTTTGGAGTTTGTAAATATGTATGTCCTCTGTCGGTGAGTCTTCTAAATTAAAATGGTTCTTTTTTTTTTTTTTTTTAACCCCTAGGTTTTTTTTTTGTCTCCTTTTTTTGTAAGAAGAAAAATAAGCAGATAAACAGTGATGGTCCTTCACAGTAGGATCCACACACTCAAGGCCTGGGGAATCATGGGAAATGACTTTGTGGTCAAGCCTGTGGCATTCCTACATTTCAGTTTATAGTAGCGTGTAAGAGCGAGACTGCGCACGTGTCCACGCGAAAGAAAGAGAGGAATGAAGGATCACATTGGTACATTATTAGTCTGTAATCTTACATTCTGTGGGAGTTCCAGACTCGTCCTTGCTTGTTTAAAATCCGGACTCATATCAGCCCATTCCATGAGGAGGAGCGGTAGGGGTGGGGCTTTAATAAGGGGTGGGGCTTTAATAAGGGGTGGGACTTGAAGGGAGTGTTTGTAAGTCATCTCTGAGTGGGGGGATGAAAAACCAACAACAACAAAAAAAAGTAAGTTAAAAAATTAAAGGGAAAATTTTACAGAATCGTGTCGTGTCTGTGTGTGTTTTCTGGCCAGTGCAATAAAGGTTTTGTGCAGAAAGAAATTAGAATATTTACAAATACATGTTGACTACAGCTACCACAGGATGACATGTTTGCAAGCTTTCCTTTTTGCACCCTAATTAATCTCGAAGATCAAGGAGTGTATTCGAACCGTGGCAGGAAGTTGACATGGAAACAGTGACTCACACTTGCGCAGCTCTTCAGCATGTACATTGAGGAACATTCTGAAGACTTATTTTGGTAAAAACTCGCTCATTCGAAGCCCACTTTGAGGAAAGTGGAAGTGGCGAGAGGTGGGCGCCCATGTTTTGTGACATCACCCCTCCCCCCCGCCCACGCCAGAAACCCATGCCGTCACAGCAGGCTGCGATGATGATATCATGCGTATGCAGACGCACACACCAGGCGCTCAAATGGTCTGCTTTTCCATTGTGCGTGATCGTGGAAAGTGTGGGGTGTCTGGGACGCAGAGACACGAGTCGGGTCAGTGTTTTTACGCCGGGACTTTCCACACCACTCCAGGTACTTAGACACACTCGCACATCCATCAACACACACTGCAGCTGACACAGTTGCCCATCTACACACACACACACACACAGGGGAAGTCCTGCGTATGTTGTGCGGAAGGCGTGGGGGATAACATAAAGCTCAAATCAGGTCTGTGTCTTTATGGGGCTTCCCCAAATATCCCAAAAAACAACCCTAAGTTGGGGTCATCCTGTGTTGTATGTTTCAATATGATAAAAAAAAAAGAAATAAAAAAATTATCTGATGCTGACACAAGGGCATAGGGCTTCCTAAATATAATATAAATTATAATTTTTGTTTTATGATTTCATTCTCTTTTTTTTTTTATAATTTTGCAGTAATCTTTACTACTAGTTTATTGATAAACTTATTACATTGTTTAATTTGTTTACAATTTAATTTTATGAACTATTGTATTAATTAGTACTACTTTTAAATCTAGATAATAGTTTTATTTATTTATAATCAATTATTTTTATTGTTTAATTCTTAATAATTTGCTTATAATTATTGAATTTTTTTTAAATAGCTTATTTTATTGGTTATTCTTTGTGATTATGTTTTATGACGACGATATTAGCACATGTTCAGCATCCAGCCACTCTGCACGTCAAACATGCGAACGAATCTCCAGCTGTAAACAATTCTGTTTTATTCTCGACTAAATACGAGGATCGATAAAAAGCCAAAAAGGTCATTGTTTGGCGTTTTTTCCGCCGGTTCCTACAGGACTCTGATCAACAACATTGAAATTTTCCCCCACTGTGAATTGATTTCTGTATTAGATTTGGCGTCTTGGTGGCCTTCGTCATCAAAGCCCTAAAGCAGCTTCATGTCAAGCTTTTTATCTCCGTAGTAATATGATATGAATGTAAGTGTTTTTTTTTTTTTCTTTAAAGAAAATAGCAAGTTTGGACACATATGGATGCGTGGACCCAACGATATACATTATATGAAGGTTGCGGATACCTGGAAAGAGGTTCCACTAGATTTGAGATCTTAGAGTTTTGCGCTTGGTCAAGTAAAAGGTCAGGTTCTGATGTACACTATTTGGAAAAGTATTGGGATGCCTGACTTTCCCAGCCATACGTGGTTCTTTTCCAAACTGTTATCACAAAGCTGAAGGCACACAATTGTACAAGGGTTCTTTTGGATGCAGTAGAATGAAATTTTCCCTTCTCTTAAACTAGGAGACCCAAACCTGTTCCAGCATGACAATGCTCCTGTGCACAAAGAAAATGCCATGAATTTGCCTTGGTTGGAGTGGAGGATCTCCTGCTATAGAGCTCTGATCTCAACCCTACTGAACACCTTTGGGATGAATGTGAATGCTGACTGCACCCCAGGCCTCCTCACCTCACCTAGATCACTACCTGTTTTTTTTTTTTTACTAACACCCTTGTGTCTGAATGAGCACAAATCTTCACAGGAACACTCCCAAATCTAGTGGAACATCTTCCCAGAAGAAGAAGAAGCAAATTGGGACTAGATCTGTAATGTGTCGCTCAAAAAATTCATACCATATTCACCTGGAGTCAGTGTTTCAATTCTTCCCAAAGGTGTTTAATAGGGTTGAGGTGAGAGCAGGAGATCTTTCACTCCAACCCATGTACACAATACATGCTCCATATCTTCATTGGAGCATTGCCATGCTGGAACGAGTTTGGGTCTCGTGGTTTAGGTAAACGGGAAATTTAATGCTACTGCATTCGAAGACATCCTATACAATTGTGTGCCTCCAATTGTGTGGTAACAGTTTGAAGAACCATGTATGGACAGAAAAGGTCAGGTGTCCTACTACATTTATCCATATAGTGTATTAAATTTAGAATAATACACACAAAAGCAAATTATGTTGTGAAGTTACCACTGGGTAGAGAATAACATTCCAATAACAGTGTCATTAATTGTTTTATTCTTCTCATACAACAGCAACTTAAAAATGCCGAGTTGTACTTTTATCCATTTATACTTACTTCTTTTACCTATTTATGATAAGCTAATTATGACTCACATTATAGCAACTTCTCTTTTTTTTCTCTATGTGGAAGTAAAAAGAAATTTTACTGAATTCTTTCCTGTAATGGAAACAACAAACTCTGACACTTCAGCCTCATTACATACATATTAAATACATATTTCCATCAACCTCCTGTATTCGGTTACTACCCCTAATGTGTAATGGGGAATTCAATTCTTATTTGTATAGCGCTTTTAACAATGGGCACTGCCTCAAAGCTTTTATAAAGTAAGTATAAAGTATAAGAGTATCTTAAGTTTGGTTTAAATTGAAGTATAATGCAGGCCGGTATGACGATCTCCAAAGATTAATACCAAGAATGTCAAATTGATGTAGAAATCTACTTGGACGGCAAAAACTCCTCGTTCCTCATTCCTAAAACTTTTTAAATAATTAAAAAAAATCCAAATGTGAGATTTCACATTACAGAACATTGAGCTTTAAAGGTAAACAAGGTGGATGGACCAGGTTTGTGTTTCTTTTTCTTCTTCATTCTAAACCTTTTGAACCAATGCTAGCTATTTACCTAGTTGAACATTTAAACAATTTAACGACAAAGAAGTAAAGAATGTTCTATGAGTTATTCGGCCCATATTGTAAATGTCTGGATGCTGCACCTTTGTAAGCATGTCTGAAGCCTCAAAAACCCAATGCTCAAGCATGTCTATGAACCCTGCCTCAAGACGGGATCTATAACGTGACTCGAATTTAACTCCATTAATATTGTGCCTGTCACTATACCTGATGATTAATAACATAAGTGTCTTTTCTGCTGACTGAATGCTGTGTATTCATAGCTGTAGTGTAGTAATGAACACTCATAACTCACTTTATTAATGAATTTCTGAGAAAAAAAGCTAAATTTTTCAACAAGAAACAAGTAAAAGTTGCTAAATGAATAAGTGCGATAAAAAAAAAGACATTGCTCAATAGTTTACAATGGAAACCTTCGAGTTAAAATGTGTGATTTTACACATACGCACACTATACGGCAAAAGTTTGTGGACACCTGAACATCAGATTCGTATGTGTTGTTGGAACAATACATTTAATCCCCATTTGCTGTTATAGTAACCTCCACCCATCTGGGAAGATTTGTGCTCTCATAGACACAAGACTGTGTGTAATCATTGTAAACTGGTGTAGGGGAAGGAATCCTAGGGTGCGGTCAGCATTCCAATTCATCCCAACAGGACCGAGAGCTCTAACCCATGTAAACCGTATCTTAATAGAGCTGGCTTTGTGCACAGGGACATTGTCATGTTGGAACAGATTTGGGTCTCCTAGTTCAAATAGAGGAAAAATGTACTGCTACAACGTTCAAAGACGTCTGATACAATGGCGAACAGTTTGAAAAAGAACCACATATGGCTGGAAAAAATCAGGTGTCCCAATACTATTGTTCATACAGTGCAAATATATATATAAACACCATTTTAGAATCCGATATTGAATCATAAGACTTAAAATCTGTCATGTTATAATTGTGACAGGCTTAATTGCATTTATATCATTTTATTTTTATTATTCTCATATTTGTGTAAACTAAGTGTATGACTATTGCTTCATCGCCACACGCTTCACAGTGTACAAATTGTGTTGCGTTTAAGTGTATCGTTCAGAACCCCAACACCAATGACACCCCGGTGAACTCCGAGGTCAGTACTGGTACAGCTCGATCAATAAAAGACCCCTGACATTTTTTTTTTTTATCAGGCTTAATTTGTCCTCATATAGCACATGGACTGTCACGTCAATATAACAGGTCATACACCACTGGTGCAAAAAAAAAAGTCTCTTTAAGGCATTCGAGTTGAGAGAGCAGCAGTACGACTCTAAGTGTAGTATAAACACCAGTGTTGTGCAGGTTACAACGTACAGAATTCCATGTTCCCCACCGGATGCCTTACTGCACATGCTCGTGTTCATGGTTAGTGTCGAGGCGTTTAAGCTGCAGCTCCACCCTCTCTTTCTTCCTGCGTCGGATGAAGCTTCCTCCAGCGAAGCCGAGCACGCCTCCTCCCACTGCGGCTGCCAAGCCGGCCACTTTAAATCCCGCCAGCAATCCGAGTGGACCGGCCAAAACGGTGCCAACCACTGCACCTGCTATGGGCAATGCTGCCAGGCTTGATCGCGCTGCCTACACACACAAAGGCAGTGTAGTTACTTTCATGCATATAATAGTGTACAGAATAATCAGAGAACTTGTTTCAGTGTGTTTTCAAAATCTTTGGTACTCAAATAAGGAATGCATTACTTGGCATTTCGCCTTTATCATGAAACACTGAGAACGGTGAAACCGGAATAGTCCCTTGATGGGATTTTAGTTCTTTTACCGATATACACACACACTCATACACTATTTTATACTTAGGGGCAATTTGAGAATCTTTAAACCGCTGACGTGCTTGCGGGAGGAAACCCACAGAGACACGGACAGAACGTGTGAAACTTGCACGCTGACAAACTGAGAGTAAACTGCGAAATCTTGTTTTGTTAAATATATTCAGAGAAATATATATACATTTTTTTTATCGGACTGGACAGCTATTGAGACCAGCCAGATTACAGGCCCCCCACTGTACCTTAACCCATTAATCATTTCATTACAGAGTAACTGAAGGCAATCAGGTGTGTGTGTCAGTTTTAAGAAGTAGGCACCATTGAGAGTAAAAAAAAAAATCTATGTCTGAAGGCTTACTTAATAAAATAAGGTTGAAATGAATGACTGCAGATCAAACCTGAGCTGCTACATTGAGAGATATTGGGTGAAGAAACTGAGGAGCCACATAGCTGTAATTAAGAACAGAACACACACAAACACGCACAGCTAATTTCATCCATGTTTAACTTTAAGGAAGAGGCACCCATCAAAAGGCACCTTTTTTCTCCTCTCATCTTTTTCATCTCCCCAACTTCAGAAGCGCTTAATTACCAACGCCACCAGTCAAGAGAGAGAGAGAGAGAGAGCGAGAGAGAGCGAAAGAGAGAGAGAGAGGGAGGAAGAGAGAGGCAGGAAAAAAAAGCAGAACTACATATGAATGACATGCTGAACCATGATGTAACTCTGACACTCCTTTTCCACTGTCACTACGAACGTGCCGCTTCAAGGAATGTTCGACGAACAGCAAAGCCGTTTATGCAATCAGATATATCAGATATGAACATTGCGTAGTGCGTGACACCCAAAATAACAGCCGGAGACCTAACAAGCTTCTGCTTTTTCAAATTTGACTCTCCATTGTTGAACCCTTTAGTGTCTACACAAAGCACAGGCATGTTGCTTTCAGCTGCTCAATGTGTAAAAGGCTTGCTGACTTTGACTTGGCTAATATCATTCTATAAAATGAAGTATTAAAAAAATGAAGTATTAAATAAAATGCTGTTACGTAAACAGTACCTGGAAATACTTCGCAAGCCCAACATAGTAAGGGTTCTATTGTAAAGATAATGTCAGAGGGCAGAACAACTGTGACACGGTGCATGAGTGCAAAAAGAGCTCTGAAAGTCCTGAGGCAGCACTTTAATAAGTGAGCTAAATAGTGTGTGTGTGTGTGTGTGTGTGTGTGTGTGTACCACCTCCTGTTCCTTTCAGCTGAGCCAGAAGTAGAGCCACTTTCAACACACAACTGAAACACAGTACTTAATGGAACCACATCAACTCAGTACACCCAGACATATTTCAGTTCTAACTGGATCGATAAAACACACACACTCTATACCTCAGTCCTAACCCTTCCTCTGCTCACTGTTGTTGCTGCAATGTGTTTCTGTCTGTGTATGTGTGTGTGTGTGTATATTGAACCCCCAGCTGGAGCGCAAAAGCAGTCTTTAGACCCTTTTTTTCCACCCTTTAGACCTCTGTTCACTCGCACAGTCACACACTCATCGACTCTCTGCGAGAGGCCAACACAACACACATCGATTCCCTCGGCTGCATGCCTTTCACCGAACCCTGCGTACCCTCCCTGCCTTTCTCCCCAGATCTCCGCTCCTCCCGCCCTCTTCCGCCCTCCTTATGCTCTTAATTGCCACTTCCTTGCATGCCGGAGCGGATCGATGGCCCGATGGAGTTGCTAGGCCTAGGCTGAAGCAGGGGGCTGGAAGTGAGATCGATCCCCCCAGCAGGAGCTGCCTCTCTCTCCTCACCTTCCCCAAGCTGCGGGTCCCCTCCTCCACGTTCACCGCCGCCGCACTAACGTTGGCCTCGATGCTGTCGATCTTCTCCTGCTGAGCCTAAGACGAGACGGCAGAGGAGAAACTTTGGAAATGCACGCATGAACGCACAGGCAAATTTCATGCATGTTTCACACACACACTCACACACACTGTCAATCCAACACACACAAAACTTAACCCTATAGACCCTATGTGTATGTGTGTATATATATATATATATATATATATATATATATATATATATATATATATATATATATATATATATATATATATATATATATGGGTTTTTTTTTATTATTGAGGAAAAACTAAATCCAAAACTACATGGCCCTGTGTGAAAAAGTGTTTGCCCCCTGTTAAAACTGTGGTTTATCACACAACACTTTTTCACACCACTGTATGAATGAATGCATTGATTCTAATTTTACATCAGCTTTATTATCTACATATTAGAAACAGATCATTTAAAATAAATAAATAAATACAATTACTAAATAAAGAAGTCTGATATGCTTAAACTTTTCTAACAAGAAGTTGATTCAAAATTAATAGAATGAATCAGTGCTTCATAACAGTTGAAGTTTGCCCTCAGGGAGCGATCACATGCTTTCTTTTATTCAATGAGAGAAAAGCAAAGATAAGGCGCAAAACAAGAACAATTGTTTTCAGATATTTAAATGGAGCTACAAATGGACATTATTTTACAATTAATAAAATCTTTGACAAGGTGCTGTAGTTCAAGAGGAATAAAACACTTTGCTATTGAGACTAATTATTGAGCAATTTATTCTATACTACATATTGATTTAATGGTTTGTAAATTGCATGCTCACTGGGACACCAAAAATATATTTGTTCATAATCATTGTAGCACCGATACGAGTAACAATCAGTATAAACAGAACGTTATTACGACGTAATTTAACCAAAAAAACAGACCCATATCATCCCATCACCCAAATCTACTTGAGACTCATATAAATGAGTATTTTATACAAATTCTAATTAACCAATGGGTTGTTTTTTTTCCACTCGCACGTCTGTTTAACCTCAGTCTGCACTAAACCCAAGTCTGACCCATAACACACTTAACAAAGCCACAGTGATATCAGTCCTCGATCCCCCCACCACACACACACACACAGCTTTGGCCCTGCTCTCACACCCATGCCCCACATACACACCACCAGCAGTGTGTGTGTGTGTGCTGAGGCACGAGTTGGGGATCGGTGGGGCCAGGGGGCTGGGAGTCGGTCAGAAACCTTATGAAATATTCAAAGAGTGGCAGCTGTCTCTCTGTCTCAATCAGCGTGAGCTCGGAGTAATCGCTGCACACAGAAACCACACACAGTGTGTGAGGTGTTAAATCTGCATTAATTCGCCATCCTGCAAGGCCTTATTTTATTCCTTTATTTGTGCTTTGTGTGTGTGTGTATTTAAGAAATAATTGATACCCTATGCGGACAAACGTATTGGGACACCTGACGTTTCCTGCCATATGTGGTTCTTTATCCAAATTGTAACTACGGAATTGGATAGGATGTCTTCGGGTGTGAAAGGATTACATTTTCCCCTTCACTTCAACTAGGAGACCCGAACCTGTTCCAGTATGACAATGTCCCTGTGCACAAAACCAGCACCGTGAACATATGCACAACATGGATTGGAGTGAAAAAGCTTGAGTGGCCTGCTCTAGAGCTCTGACCTCAACTCTACTGAACATCTTTGAAATGAACTGAACAGTGATTGTTCCCCAGGCCTCCTCACCCTACACCGGTACCTGATTTTACTAATGAATAAACCTACACACACCTGGAAGTCAAATAGTCACCCACCTGTTTTGTCAGGAAAAAGCAAATTGTTATTAGCCACAAATTTGTGCCATATGCTTTACATGATATATTATATATATATATATATATATATATATATATATATATATATATATATATATATATATATATATATATATATCAGGGATTGTAAGATTCACCGATTCGGTGCATCAGCATTTATGTTTACAATGTGATGCATCGATTTAAAAAAGTTGTTGAAAAAACGTCACATCACATAGAATATAGATTAACATGGCAGAGGTAGAGCTGCATCTTCCTGGAGACAGTACAAGGAAAGAACGTCTGGTTTTATTTAATCTAAAGGGTTAGAAGTTAAAAGGCACTTGAGTAAATTTAAGATTATGAAAAGTGGAAAAAAAAAAATCTGTACTATATTCAATTGCATTCCATCATATTTTTTTCCCGTCGCATTGAATCGCATTGTGTTGAATCAAATCGAAATTGGATCGCACTGCATCATAATAGGGGTGAATCGTATCGCATCGGTAGCTGCTTCATATGTAGTGGGTCGTATTGTTGGCTATGCACATCCCTAAAACGGATCATCAAACCCACCACACACTTGTAACATTTCTGTCTATTTTGCATTATGTTCCATCAATAATTTTTGAAAATGAGCATACGTTGTAATAATAAGAAATAATGCACACTATGACCTGATCTGGGTTTCCGTATCTCAGCGGATGATCATTATGATGTTCGCCCTCTGTATTATAACTGCAGTTAAAATAGGAACTATTAGTATGATTATGAATAGAATGAGCATTTGAAATGCCTAGTGCGGACACACACGCAACCTTATTAAACTAATTACACCGATCTCTATGAAATCTTCCATTCCTCCTCCCGCTGTCTCTTAGGACCGTGCACTAATCAGTGCCGTCTGCTCTCAACCTGGGGAAACACTCGAGAGAGCACTGATGTGTACACACACACAAGCACTGAGACCTCCAGGGCGCACTTTCGGCTGTATGAGTCTGAGCTATTGTGTGTGTGCACACGTTATGTATGTGTTTTTACAGCTTTTATAAACTATGGGCCTCATTTGGTGAAACTCAGACAACATATTTATTCAGAAATCGCTCTCTCAGGAGCATTTGTACATGAAATGTGTTCTTCTTGCCGTCATGCCCCCATCCCCTACCCCCCCCTCAAAAAAAAAAAAAAAAAAAAAACTTATATCTTATATATTCATATATGCATCTTTCAAGAGCTCCTAAAATTCAAACCTTGACTGATATGGATTACACCAGATTAAGTCGAATTATTAATTTCAGTTACACACATAGACTTTTGATGGTGATTTCATACTAATAAAATACCCGGAATTCATAAATCCAGGGAAATAAGACTAGCCGTTCATTTAGAACAAAAGAAATGGCACCCTCTAAAAGATCGTTTACTGGTTTTCAGAAGTCTGCGAGTTTTTGTGGGCGTCACTAAAGGCAAATCAGCTGTTTTATGAATGGGCTTGGTGATTTATAGTCGATTGGTGTTAATAAATGTGCACGAATCTCGAAATTTCAACGAAATTAGTTTCGTGTGGCGTAGAAAAGCATGTGTATGACTTTAATACAAGGAAGATAAAGGGACAATATATAGTTCAACCTAAGAGTGTTTGTGTGTGTATGTATATATATATATATATATATATATATATATATATATATATATATATATATATATATATATATATATATATATATACACACACACACACTCACACACACACGTGTGATAATGGCAAGTAGATCATCCAGATTCTCATTAATCCTTGCTGGTTAGCGCATGGCTGACGGACTGTCACTGACGTTTGTGTCTCTGCTCAATCACACACACACACACACACACACACACACACACACACACACACAAGTGCCCGCTCTGATGGGATCAATACCTTCTTGTTGGCTCTCAAAAGACAAGAGGTTGTCTGTCTGACAGCTCCTGCTAACCCTTAACGTTTCTGTCACTACACTTTATCAAACCCTTCACACACACATACACACACAGAAACACACACATACACACACTCAATAAAACACACTTTTTAAAAATACTGGCACGCAGTTTAGAGGAGCTGATACTTACATGCACGAGGGAGCAGAACTCATTCACTAACCCATTGAGCTCCAATAGATCCTGGAGACACACACACACAGACACACACACACACACACAGTATCACACAAAGACATAGAGGTTATTGCATTTCCGCAGTCCGTACATGTGTATACTATACCTCTTCTAACGAGTCCCAGGATTCTGCGGCATTCTGCTCTGTTGGAATAGCAGGTAAATATACTTGAAATTGATTGACAGGGGATTCGGCCCCTCCCACATCTTCTTCACCTGAAAAATATCACATATTCCATATTAATAATAAAAAAAAACACTTAAAACATCTTTAAACCTATTAAACATATTAAACACATACTATACACTGATTCGGAGACTGTGTGAGAGTCTGGATGGTAAGTGGGTTGTGGGCGTGGCCCTGGATGATTGACAGAGTCTGAATGAAGGTGCAGGAACTCTTGAGTTGCGACCAAGGCGCGCTCTTGGATTGGCTGGACGAGTTTCTCAAGCGCCAGTGCGTCAGAGCTGCGGACACGTTGGCACAACTTTTCCATCTCGCGCAGGTTCGAGCGCAATTGCTGCATAGGATGAAGGAGAAGGAGAAGAGAAAATAAGAGAAGAGATGAGATGAGAAGAGAAGAGAAAAGTTGAGAAGAGAAAGAATAAAAGAAACAGAAAAATAGAGCAGAGAAGAGAAGAGAAGAAGAAAAGGAGAAAGAGAAACAAAAGAGAAGAGAAGGAGAAGAGGAGAAGGAAAAGAGAAGAAAGAAGAGAAGGAGAAGAGTAATAAAAAGCAGAAGAGATCGAGAAACAGAAGAGAATAGCAGAGAAATGAAGAGTAGAGAAGAGTAGAGAAGAGAAGAGAATGAAGATGTGAAGGAGATAAATGAAAAGCAGAAGAGAACGAGAAACAGAAGAGAAGAGCAGAGAAGAGACAAAGAAGAAGAGAAGGAAAAAGAAACAAGAGAAACAAGAGAGAAAAGAGGAAAATGAGAAAGAGAAAGAAAAACAGAAGAGAAGAGAGAAGAAGAGAAGAGAAGATAAAGATGTGAAGAAGAAGATGAATGAAAAGCAGAAGAGAACGAGAAACAGAAGAGAAGATCAAAGAAGAGACAAAGAAAAAGAGAAGAAAAAGAAAAAGAGAAACAGGAGAGAAAAGAAGGAAAATGAGAAGAGAAAGAAAAACAGAAGAGAAGAGAAGAGAAGAGAAGAGAATGAAGATGTGAAGGAGAAGAGGAATGAAAAGCAGAAGAGAACGAAAAACAGAAGAGAAGAACAGAGAAGAGACAAAGAAGAAGAGAAGGAAAAAGAAAAAGAGAAACAGGAGAGATAAGAAGGAAAATAAAAAGAGAAAGAAGAACAGATGAAAAGAGAAGAGAAGAGAAGAAGAGAAGAAGATAAAGATGTGAAGAAGAAGATGAATGAAAAGCAGAAGAGAACGAGAAACAGAAGAGAAGATCAAAGAAGAGACAAAGAAAAAGAGAAGAAAAAGAAAAAGAGAAACAGGAGAGAAAAGAAGGAAAATGAGAAAGAGAAAGAAAAACAGAAGAGAAGAGAAGAAGAGAAGAGAAGATAAAGATGTGAAGAAGAAGATGAATGAAAAGCAGAAGAGAACGAGAAACAGAAGAGAAGATCAAAGAAGAGACAAAGAAAAAGAGAAGAAAAAGAAAAAGAGAAACAGGAGAGAAAAGAAGGAAAATGAGAAAGAGAAAGAAAAACAGAAGAGAAGAGAAGAAGAGAAGAGAAGATAAAGATGTGAAGAAGAAGATGAATGAAAAGCAGAAGAGAGCGAGAAACAGAAGAGAAGATCAAAGAAGAGACAAAGAAAAAGAGAAGAAAAAGAAAAAGAGAAACAGGAGAGAAAAGAAGGAAAATGAGAAAGAGAAAGAAAAACAGAAGAGAAGAGAAGAGAAGAAGAGAATGAAGATGTGAAGGAGAAGAGGAATGAAAAGCAGAAGAGAACGAAAAACAGAAGAGAAGAACAGAGAAGAGACAAAGAAGAAGAGAAGGAAAAAGAAAAAGAGAAACAGGAGAGATAAGAAGGAAAATAAAAAGAAAGAAGAACAGATGAAAAGAGAAGAGAAGAGAAGAGAAGAGAAGAGAAGAAGAGAAGAGAAGAGAAGAGAAGAGGTTGACGGAGAAGATGAAAAGAAGGAATTAGATAAATAGAGAAGAAGAAGTGATGAGATGAGATGAGACGAGATGAGATGAGATACAGCACTGGATTATTTAACACATACTTTGTAGCAAATAAACTGTAATCTTTGACAAAAGCTGCTTGTTTCTGGGCCAATGAACCAGTTTTGGGCACATTTCGGGTCAGATTACCCCAGTGGCCAGCACAGCACAGCAGAAATGACTCAAACTGGGTTGCATTTAGCACATTTTTAGAGTGTGGAGAACTCAGAATAACAGTGAACCATCTGTGTACGTGTTCATTTGTAATTTGAAACATGGTTAAATTGGAAAGTTCGTCAACTTCTCTTTTCCCTGGGTGTGTGTACTTTAGACAGAATGCTGCTTTGTGGTTTTTTTTGGTGTGCTGTTCGGTGTGTTACACATTTTATGTCTAGTTATATCAGTGTTGCATTTTCTCAATTTCTCGTGTTATTTTTTTATGTTTTCCTGAAGGTGTCATGATATACATGTGTGATTAGATGGAAACGGAGACACCTCTATGTTTACGTTGAGCTTCCAAGACTAAAAAAATCAGTCCCATCTCTGGATCTTCGGTCTTATTGACTTGACCTTGTCTTGCCCTTGGCTTCTTAAAATGATATACAGGTTTGAACATACTGAGATTTTTAGGAAGATCTTAGAAATGCTAATCAATTGAATTTCACGATCAACTTCCTTTAAACTTTGACTGTAGAGGAGTTCCTCAGTAAAAAGAAATGCCCTAAACGTTGTAGTCCTTGATAAACACGTGTACACATATATTCATATAGATAGCAAAATGCTAATGTATGATTTAACACAGACGCATGCACACACACGCACAAACACACTCCCTTAACGACATCACAGGGATCACAGATCAATCCAACAGCCTCAGGCCAAGAAGTCAAGGGTCAACCGCAGTCTAATCAAACAGTTCCACTCTAGTGCTCTCATTAAAGCCATATGTGCACAAACACACACATGTACAGCGCTGTTCAATTACAAAGATATACTGAACTATACATACACATTAAGGAAATGATATTGAGGAAGAATATCAGGTAGGGGTCAAAAGGTAAGTGCTTAATACTTACACACACACACACACACACAGTTTGCTTTTCATTTTTTTTCTCTTATGTGGGCATGTGATAAAAATTGCCTCCACCTTTCGGTCTGTCTCTTTCTCCAGAGAAGCACTTAAACAGTATCTTCACGACATCTATGTGTGTCGTCAGTCATCTACGACACGTACACCTACAGCGGTAGACAAAGGAAAGCTCTCTGGGGTCCCTAGAGGTACCAGTCCAGGTAGCAAAGTCACAACAATACCAAACACATACCCACACCCACTTATGCACCTTACACACCCATTCCCTGAGCACCTAGAACACACTCTAAGAAACTCTAACAACGAGTTACATGCCTGTCTAGTCCATTTCGAAGAGAAAAGGGATCGGGGTAACATCTCGCACACCAAAGGAACACACCAGAGACTTACACACATTACCTGTCTACAGACACAAGCCGAGAACGGATAACAGTCTTTTTATGGCAGTAAGCCTGCACATTGCACAACATAAATGAGTAATGATCAGGTTTATTTATATACTTCAGCACTTAGAATGTTTATGGTGTGTTTTACAGAGCTTTTAAAATAGGTTGTAATAGTAATTAAATAACTAACGACTGGATGCTGTAATGAGGCCAGATGTAATGTATGGATGACTATTTTCCTAAAACAACACAACCCGCACTCTTTCATTCTCTCATAGTGCATCAATTTGCAACACCAAAATGTACATTTTTAGTTGATCTTTATTATAAAATAACTTCTGACTGTTGGGATTCACACACTTGGAGGTATGGAGTGTTCAGTGTTTATTACGCTGCCCCACTTTGACATTTTTTCAGTGACTTCTGTGATAAAGATAACAAACTGATATCTTCTGCTTCTTCTTTCGGCTGCTTCCATTAGGGGTCACCACAGCGGATCATCCGTCTTCATACCACTCTGTCCTCTACATCGGTTTCTTTCACACCAACCACCTGCATGTCTTCCCTCACCACATCCATAAACCTCCGCCTTGGTCTTCCTCTTTACCTCCTTCCTGGTGGCTCCATCCTCAGCATTGTCCTAATGATATACCCCATGTCCCTCCTCTGCACATGTCCAAACCATCTCAATCTCACCTCCCTCACCTTGTCTCCAAAATGTCCTACATGCACTGTCCCTCTAATAAACTCATTTGTAATCGTGTCCATCCTCGTCACAACGAAAACTCATTTCTAATCTTGTCCATCCTCGTCCCAACGAAAACCTTAACATCTTCAGCTCTGCTACCTCCAGCTCCACCTCCTGTCTTTTACTCAATGTCTCTAAACCATACAACATAGTAATATAACAAACTGATATAATGGGGAAAAAAATTTACTTGTCCAATTGTTGTCCAATTTTGGTTGTCTGATTTCAGTAAATGAACATAAAACATTTTCCATTTACTAGGGATGTAACCGTACACAAAATTCACGGTTTGGGTTTTTAAGTCACGGTTCGGTTCAATTTTGATACGGAGGTTGAAGAAATGCGACACATAAAATCGCTTGTCGTTTGTTTATTAACACAGGTTATTATTATCAACATTTATGAACATCAACCAATTTTAAATAAAATGCCTACTTGGTTAAATAATATATAAAATAATATTTCATACAAATAAAATATCTAAAAATCAAACCTAATAAATGCAACATACATTTTGTCATATTGATTAAATTGAGTATTCAATTAAATTAGCACAAATTAAATTGATTTAATAAAATTTAATAAATGGAAACAATTTTGTTAGACCCCATTTGAGTTATACAGATATATAAATATATGCGTGTGTGTGTGTGTGTGTTACATTAACATTTGATTTTACTTTTACAATCACTTTTGTTTTATTTTAAAAAATCATATTTTTGGTACAGAGTAAGTAGCCACAATGACACTGCGCTAACTCTAGTTTCTTTTTTATACCCCTGGCATTGTTGTGTATAATTTCAAGTTTAATAATAATAATAATAATAATAATAATAATAGAAAACTACACAACAGTGTGGGTGAAAACTAAACAAACTAGAGGGAACTCAAATTGTAACTATGTTCCGTACGTAGAAAAGTTTGCATTTAGTACACATGAGCACCAAACCGAAAGCCCTGTACTGAAAAGGTTCGGTACGGATACGTGTACCGTTACACTGCTACCATTTATCCAACAAAACATGAAGGAGGTCACACGGTGTTGAAATGAGAAAAAGGAATGCAAACCATTCAAAATTCACATGACGATTGGCTCATCTTGAGCTTTTATTGAAAATTGGTAACTAGAATATTGATGCTATAACTCGTATTAGTGCTTCAATTCCAAACCATGTTTGAGTAGTCGCAGTTCCCAGGGCTGGCCTATGCTAATTTTGCTGCCCCTTTGGGGTAATTTCCATGTTTTCGGGTCATTTCCCTTTAAAATGATGAGTCAGAAGTGCACTAATAGTGGTTAGATGCTGTAACCCTTTGCAGCTCGCAGTCTAAACCTCGACTCCAAACTCCAAACTCCAAAATGCAATGAAGCGAACATTTAGCCCTTTACTCTACAGCATTGAAACTTCCCATGTTTTGTAGCACTCCTATGCAAAATGATTGCCAGGTCTGATAGTACATTATAATCTATAATAAATGTGATTACATATGGCAGGGAACTATGACGTAGTGATTATATTAATTATATCAATATATCAAATAAGTAGAATTACGCGTGTCAGCTTGGAACAGAACAATAGGGCAATAATATACACTATATGGACAAAAGTTTGCAATCATCTGACCATAAGATTGGTATGCACTTCTTTGGGGTGCAGATATAATAGCCTCCACTGCTCTGGGAAGATGTTCCACTAGATTCTGGAGTATGATTGTAGAGATTTGTGCTAATTCAGACACAACGGTGTTACTAAAGTCAGGTACTTATGCAGGGAGAGGGGGCCTGGGGTGCAGTCAGTGTTCCAATTAATTCCATTTAATAGGGTTGAGGTCAAAGCTCTATGCAGGTCAGTCAAGATCTTCCACTCCAACCCATGTAAAGAGTAACTTAATTGGAAGTGGCTTTGTGACCAGGGGTCTTGTCATGCTGGAACAGGATTGGGTCTCCTAGTTCAAATAAAGGGAAAATGTAATTCTTCCGTATCCAAAGACATCCGTGTGCATCCAACTTTGTGGAAGAACCACAAATGGCTGAAAATGTCATGTGTCCCAATACACTTGTTTTTAGAGTAAAGGTCAGACAGGAGAGAGTTGCAGACATCAGAATTAAATATAACAGGGGTGAAGGTGTGCTGTTTTGCAGACAGACTGATTTCTATCTTAAAATCAATGCATCGCTGTCAAAAATGACTAGACCCTGTTTCTGGCCTTTATAGACAAAGAGTCTAGACAGAAGAGCGTCTTTTTTCCACTAGTCGTTACTTAAACCTTATCGGAGATTATTAGCCGGAAGTTATGAGACATTCGCGGTCAACTGTTCAGTCAAACAAGGACTCAACAGAACTGTAGGCATCATGTGTTAAAGACTGTTATAGCTCCAATTGTAAACAAATGATATATTTGTTAATGATACCAGCAAGAGGACGCATTTACAAGGCCCAGGAGTCATAGATTTATGAGTGTTAACTGTGGAACAATGTTCTCCTTGTTCTCGAGGTACTGGCGGACTGGCAGTGCCATATTAGTGGCGTATGATTCCAGCAAAGTGTAATGAAGCGTTATTGCATGATCATGTCTATTCACATTTCACGGTTCTTCACTGAAAGAACATAATTGTTACATGACCTGAGATTACTTACAGTAAAAATAAACTGATGCACCAGTGGTAGGTTGGAAAACACCGGACAGGAAATAGGTCAATGACAGGAAATAGGTTGATCATGTAACCAAATAGATTAAAAAGTATTGATCCTGATTTAAAAATGTAAGAAGTAGAAAGTACAGATATTTGTGTAAAAAATGTAATTGAGTGAAAGTAAAAAGTCCGGAAATAAATAATGAAGTAAAGTACTGATACCAGAAAAATCGATTTCAGTACAGTAACAAAGTATTTGTTCTTCATTACTTCCCATCTCTGGTGGTGACTGTGGCAAACCTTGAGAGGAACCAAAAGGGAACCCGTTCTCAGTGCATCATTGTTCAGGTGTGCATTGACAGGCTATTAATTGCAACCTGTGGTCCTGAGAGATTGTAGTAGACTGTTGATTTTTTAATGACTACTATACTATGCTTAGTGCCTCTGGCAAAAGGAGAGGTGAAAAAGAATGCTAGCAATGTGTGTAAGTATTCTATGAACACTGAAAGCCACAAGGATTCTCTGTCTTTTGGAACTAGCTGATGGGACCCGAGGTCGATATCTCAACAAAGCTCCTGGGAACAATGCATAATAGGGGTAATATATCAAATACTTGCTTTTACGATCCTGGCATAGATGCAAAAAAATCAGACACATGCATGTATGCTCGTGTTTGGTACTGGACAGTGTGTACAGTGTATGTGGTGTGCATTTCCATACCTGCACAGTGCGACTTGCATTGATGTGCTCCTGGTGCAGTTTGTCCCATTGGCTATTTCTGTGGAACTGCACAATAAAAACTGGATCAGGAATCAATATGTTGCATGTTACAGCATTACATACAAGATTTTACATTTACATCTGTTCAACTTGCAGACATTTTTGTCCAAATGATGCAGAACATAATCCAAGAGTGGAGCAGCTGAGAGAGTTTAAACATATGCTTTTCTACTTAATGTTTGTCTCGTGTGTGTAATAACTGTTGTGTCCACCCTGAAGACTAGCATTCAAATCATCATAATTATCAATTTGACCTTTTTTTTCTTAGTTTAAACCACCACCATACCAACTGGGTACTTGTCATCTTGTCATTATTCAGAGGGAAGTGGGAGCCCATTGGGTAATTCTCTGGGTTACTCATAGGAAGGTCGGGGGTTTAAGTCACAGTTTTGCCAAGCTGCAACTCTTGGGCCCTTGAGCCCTTGAGCAAGACCCTTAACCCTCTGCGCTCAAAGGGTACCATATCATGGCTGACTCTGTGCTCTGACCCCAGCTTCCTAACATTGCTGGGATATTTAAAGAAAGACTTTCACTGTACTGTAATGTGCATACTGAAAGTAAAAACCTATTTCTATACAGAATTCAGCAATAAGTCATTATACGGCATTGAAAAATTTTTTGTATTACTTAATAGAGACAAATAATTGGGAATTTGGGAATGTCAGATACACCTGGAATATGGAAATTATGCTAAGAATCATTTACGAGGTGGTATCAAATAGTTTCGAGACTAATGATGCTAGCTGGTTCTCTTCCCGACCACGTGCAATCCCAGGCTGCGAGTTCATCATAGACAGCAAGTCAGAACGAAGAGCAAACGTGAAATTCTTTTCGAAACTCAGCAAATCTGCCACAGAGACGTTTGACATGACATATGTTTGAAATATTGTGATGCTGCAACGAGTCGTTTGAGGTGTGAAAGAACGTGACTGGAAGACGATGAGAGATCAGGATGACCTTCAACGAGCTCAAACCACAAAACCATTCAGCAACTTGTGCATTATGATCTTCGGAAAACAATCCACATGATCTCACTTTCGCATCCAGCCTACTTGCCAGATTTGGATTCAGTGGACGTCGACCTCTTCCCAACGATGAAGATCCAGCTCAAAGGTCGCCCTTTCGAATCACCATTGCGGAGATCCAGCGCGAATAGCAGAAAGTGCTTGATACGCTTCAAAATAAGACTTCCAGAACACATTCCAGAAGTGACAGGAAAACTGGAAGCGCTGAATTGCTGTGCAAGGGGACTATTTCAAAGGTTATAGTGTGTAATCATAGATAAATAAAGTACTTTCTTGTAAAATTGTCTTGAAACTTTTTGATATCACCTCGTAGTTTGGATTTTGCTTTACAAAAGGTTGCTTGTTGCTGGAGTCATATGACCTGTAACACAAACTGCTGCTGATGTGAATGCAGAAATGTGCAAAACCTTTAAACTATCTTCCAACTTTAATTAAGTTCGTCCTACCAACTCCATTTCAGAAGATGCCACACTGTTCTTCATCATCCACATTAATGCATCTGTTCAACTTGACCAAGAACAGATGCTAAGAACAATGTCTATGCCTCCATTATTTTTGTGGCCATGTGTTTGTGTGTGTCTTTACCTTCTCTATGTTATACTGATGCTTATGAAGCCGCTCCAGATCAGTGGGAATCACCACTTTGATGAACTTCTGGATGGGCGCTTCCAGGCGCCGCAGAGTCAGCTTGCCTTCCTCGTCTGCCATACTTCAATCGCTTCGAAAGGTCACGGGCTGAAGCATATGCTCATCTTAAACGTATGGAGCAACTCTTGATGGATCTGATGCCTTACAAGAAAAAAATGAAGGAAGGGAGACAAGCAGGTGTCAACAGCTGGACAATGAGATGATCAGGTTTGAACATGGGAATAAATGATTACACACATTATAGGAAATTGCATTCCATTACAAGTCTGTAATGCTCTCCTGGTTTAATATGTTTCCCATAAACTACAAACTTATGTTTCTGTCCTCTGTCTGTGCTTTTTGTACTTTTTTTTTTTTTGCTTTCATTTTCTCTTTCAAGTGCATCACCAGGCCGGATAAACACCTAAACCACTTGACACAGTGCACTACATAGGGCGTCTAATTTATTTTCATATCCCATGCATATTTTATATCATATTAAAATTTCATATCTCATGAAGGCATATTTAGGGACCAGATGAGGTGTTTAGGATTTACACACGTTAGTTCACACATGCTAACTAGTCGCAAAGAGCTTCCTAACGAAGAGGTTGTATTAAACAACGAAAAACACGCTTTCGTTCCTTGAAAGCCCTTCGACATGAATCTAAAATACTTTTTCTCACCTAAAAATAATGTTTCGGGTCAGAAACCTTTGAGCGTCGTTCAAAACTTTCTGTTTGTAAACACGGTTTTTCTTGTTCCTGGTGCATCACTAAAATCCGTCCGTCATAGAAACAAGCCACAAAGTGGAACCAAAGAATGTGACGATTATTAGTTTTTACATGAACACATATTTATTAAATTAAGGTTTGAATTCTGAATATTGAGATTAGAGTATATACTAATATCTTGATTTCATAACCTGACAGAATTACAATTCGTTCACGTCATGTATTTTTGTAATATCTTTGATTCATAAAAAAAAAGTTAAAGAAGTACATGCAATATACTGAACATACACATTATGGGCAAATGTATTGGGAGACCCAACTTTCCCAGCCATATGTGGTTCTTTCTTCAACTGCTATTGCAAAGCTGAAGGTTTACAATTGTATAGGCTAAAGTTTTCCCTTCACTTGAACTAGGAGACCTAAACCTGTTCCAGCATGACAGTGCTCCTGTGCACAAAGCAAACTCCATGGAGACATGCTTTGCATGAGTTGACGTGGAAGATCTGCTATAGAGCTTTGACATCAACGCTATTGAACAGCTTTGGCCTCCTCACCTCTCCTACATCAGTACCTAATCAAATTGACTAAAATCATTGTTTCTGAATGAGCACAAACCTCGACAATTACACTCCCAAATCCAGTGGAACATCTTCTTAGAAGAGTGGAGGAATTATAAGAACAAATAGGGACTGATTGTGGAATGCAATGCTCAAAAGTAAATCCCATACCTATGACAAGGTGTCCGCAAACCTTTGGCAGTATATTGTATCAAATATCGAAAATGTGTGTAAAAATTTGAATCTCATTGTTACTGGTACTGCTTTCGATATTGATGATCTTGTATTCATGCAAATAAAAATGCTCCAATACCAGCTTCCGATTCGTGATTTAATAAGACTGTGTAAGACTATAAAAGCACATATATATTGGTAAGTGAAGTGAACATGCAAAACTGTCATGTCAGTTTGTGAGCACTCTGATATGCAAGCTTTCTGCAAGCTTCTTTGCATGCAAGCTTCCTCGCGAGTCAGGCTGCAATTCATAGCACCTTGCACTCGCTTTCTTTCCTACCGTTTAAACACTATAAGATCTTATACATAATACCAAGAATGAGCAATTCATTGCTAGCAGCTCACATTAGCAACCAATCTATAAAATGTACAGTGACATTTCTTTGAATATGATTGCAATTAATGCTAAATAAGTGTATACATTTTTCTTTTAGTAGAAAAAGCCTTTATTTCTGACAAATCCATTGCAGCACAGTAAAATGTATTTTTCTTTTTTCTTTTTTTGCATATCTCAGCTTGTTGTAAAGCTGGGGTCAGGTCAGAGAGAGGGTTCAGGGTTATGTTCAAGGGCAAAAAGGTGGCAGCTTTCCATGCTGGGGTTTGAACCTATAAGTATTATACTATACTATAGTATACTATACTATAAGTATTATATAAGTATAAGTACCAAATAACATGAACTTGAGCTTGATCCCTAGTAATTATGGTACAGTTTATTAAGACATATACAAGAAAACACCTATCCTTGCGAGGACCTTTCACTTGACATTACAAAGTTACTGGTTATGAATATTAATTAGTGCAATGCCTACAACTTAACCCAGCCCTGACCTTTGCCTCAGTAACCGAAGGGAAACCTTTTGGCTCTTTTAGTTTCTTATTTGTAATATTTATCAGAAATGATCAGATGTGTCGATTCTTGTGAGGCCATTTGGTTCCCATGAAGATATATAAACACACAAACTCACACACACACACACACACACACACACACACACACACACACACACACACCTGCTCCTCCCTCTGGGCCCTAGTGATCAGTATTTCCGGCTTAAGAGAACACCAGCAGATCAACCACATGTGTGAACTGAGCTTCAACCAAAGCCCGCTGTGTGCTTTCTATCACCCTCACTCTCGCTCTCATGCACATTTTTTTCTGGTGCTCCCTAGGGCTTCTTGAAAAGCTCTGGCACTATGGGTTTAGTTACTTGCACTCGCACACGCGCGTTCACGCGCAAAAACACATGAAAGAAGAGGGTCATACACAACCATCGTTTTCAAAGAGACAACAAAAGCATCACCCACACAGCTAGGTTTCATAAACCTACACCGTAGATAACACCGAGTTTACAAACAGAACGATCAAAAATCTTTTTGAGATTTCAGTTTATATTGAAACTCTCTCGCATTTATATTATGTCAAGCCACAGAAGCGCATATGGCTGATCACAATTTGTACCTATATGATTCATCAGTCTAGTTTGTGGTGTACTCCACTTCCAAATCCAGGCTGACTATGACCTTTAATTTAATAGGTTTTTCAGCCATTTATTACTTTAAAACTCCAGACTTCTGATAATCTAATTAATCATAAACTGTTCAATCGGGTCCCTGAGCTTTTATGTAGGCCGTGTAAACACGCAGAGAACAAAACATCCCGTCCAGAAAAACAACAAAACAGCAAAAGAGCAAGAAACAGCGATAGAGCAAGAGAAGTAGTGGGAGGATGGAAAAACTGAAAGTGCCTGCGGCAGAAACGAAAACGAACTCTCAAGGAGACAGTCTGAAGATGTCAATCTCAACTAGTGCCACAAAAGTCAGATGAAAAAGGCCATGGTGTGGTTCTGTCTCTCACTTGTCCACCCCCGTTTCCACCACCGATCTGCCCACTCGCTCTCTTTTCTACCCCGCCGGGGGAGTCCCGGCGTGTGATTGAGGAGGGGGTGGCATTATAAACCTTTAATGAGGGATCACCCTGACATTCCTGTTATGTTCATCAATGTCCACACCTCTTCAACTGAAACTTTTTAACGATGAGATACAATCTGAAAAATAACCTCACATAGCAGCAACATCACCGCACAGTGTGTAGACATTACAACGACACGTTTATGACTCAGTACAGCGGTGATGTTGTAATATTATTCTCGTTTCTGCTTGAACATGGTGGATCCAGAGTCTATTGCAGGGTCACTGAAAGCAAACCATTATTTTTTGGGGGGCACCAAACAAACTTTAGACCTTGTTCAGCCACTGTTCAATATTAAGATCAGAAGTCCGAGAAAGCACAACTGGCCATGATTCTTAAATGGGAGGGATGGCAATACCTAATACCCAATACCCAATACCCAGCACTAGTCGAATGTGAGAGTCTGTAAGCTCATGAATGCACAGAAAATAGTTAGTGCTTTGCTCCAATTTGGTCTTTCAGCTGCCCAACTTGGATGTGTCTGTACCCATTAAAGCCCCAGATTTTTATTCTCGGGTGAAAAAAGTGAAACCTGATATGGTTGTAGCCCATTCTTATCAAGGTTGGCCATGTTGTGCACTCAGAAACGCTGTTCTGCTCATCATATTTTGAGTGCTTATTTGAGATACCCTACACTTCCTGTCAGCTCAAGCCAGTCTGGTTATTCTCCTCTGATCTTTCTCATCAATAAAGTGTTTCCGCCTGGAGGCTTCTGAACACAGGATGTTTTTTGGTTTTCACAACATTCTGTAAAAACTCTAGAGACTGTTGTGTGTGAAAATCCTGACAGATCAGCAGTTTCTGAAATACTAAAAAGCAGCTCATCTGGCAGCAACAACCATTCCATGAAGTTACAGAGATCAAACTTTTTTATTCTAATGTTTGCTGTGAACCTAAATGAAGCTCTTGAGCAATGTCTTGCTTGTTTTTTTTCCTTTGCACTGCTTTGTGTGTGTGTGTGTGTTCGGAGCATTTGGAGAGGAAGGCCGAAGCTCATTCTTGTGTTAAAGCTCTGCTGCCACTCGTCACAGCGTGAGTCCGGCCCTGCTGATCCCCCTCAACAAACTCACTAACAGCTGATCAATATTACATGAGCCGCTCAGTGCACACACACACACACAACATGGTTGGTGTGTGTGCACGAACCCCTCCCCTCCTGCTCTAATAGAAGGCTGTAATGAAGACTCCAGGGGGATCTGCTACCTGTCACTCTGGATCGATCTGCCTGCCCCCTGACTGACAGCTTCACCAAGCTGCCTTCCACCTGCCTCTATTTGTACGACTCCTGCATTTGACTCCTTTATATCTGATCCTTTACTTCAACATGTCCCGTTATTTTTCAGCTATTTCTGGAAGGACTATTTCTTTGGTATAATAGGGTGCTTGTTTATTATATAACACTCACTCCATGGCTTATTTTTAAAAGCTACAATCCATCAAAAAGCTTTGGATGTGCTGTTTTCACTCTGTACTAGTGTTATCAGGGAGAGGTTTGAATTGTTCAAACAGCTTTCTTTCTATTTTCAATCGCCCTCCTCACAGCACAGCAGCTCAACACAGAGTTATGATATTCTATACACAGAAACAACTAATATTTGAATTTATTTGTTTATACTAATTGAAAATGTCTGATAAGTCAAGTGGAGGGGGGTTAAAAAGCCATGTTGCTGCTGTTGCACTTGGTTCATATCTTAATGAATTGTATTTAAAACACTATAATTCTTTATTAATAAAACTATGAATTTCTATATTATTACTATAATCCATTAATAGTTCAATATGTAAAAGAAAAACACCTTTTGTTTTATTTGAATTACTTTAGTTGTTGTATTACATTTTAGGAACTTCCTAATAGCTGCTTATTTACACTATAAGGACAAAAGTTTGTGGACACCTGAGCATAATATTTGTAAATGCTTTTGGAACTTCCCACGTTTAGTTCAAATTTGCTGTTATAATAACCTCCACTCTTCTAGATTGTGGTACTTATGGAGACTTTTTTTTCTCATTCAGCCACAATGGTGTTAGTAAAGTCAGGCAGTGATGTGGGGTGAGGAGGCCTGGGGTGCAGTCAGCGTTCCAGTTTATACCAAAGATGTTCAATAAGATTGAGATCAGAGCTTCATAGTAGCCCACTCAAGACCTTTCAACCCAAGTGAACCATATCTTCATGGACCTCCTTTTGTGTAATATATATACTAGTGTATATACAGATGTATAAAGTTAAAAGAGAATATGTTATGAATTTTCAATTATATTTAGTAAATAATCACAAATGTAGAAACTGGTCCTAAACTTGCTCGTTCTGTTACAAATGGCCCTGTACCCCCTCCAGAATGGAATGAGGTTAAATAGTTTATGACTAGGTTGTGGTTTACTGATGATTCAACTGACCTAAATAGATTCTGCAATACTGATATGTGTACTGACTTATATATGTAAGTATATACACACACACTGCAATACTGATGGTTTCAAAAATGGAAGTGTGTGATTAATTTTTTTTAATTAACAAATTAGAAAGTAAATTAGCAGAACAAAAATCCAACAATAATCAAGCATTAGTTCTTCTAGGTATTTTCGGACTTCCCACTCTTAGGTACAGTTTTTGGTCCTTCTTATTCAGTGTTTTTGGAATGATATAGTGTTTAGTGTTAGTTATAAGTTAGTTAAAAGTGTGACAGCCCAGAATATGTTTTACATTTTAGATTGTCCAAAGGAGCTACATTAAGCTTTGATGACCGCTTGGCAAACTCATGGCATTCTCTCATTGGAATCAAGAGGAAGTCACCTGGAATGGTTTTCAGTTCAGAGGTGTGCCTTCTCAAGAGTTAGTTTGTGACATCTCTTGCCTTCTTAATGTGCTTTAGACATTTGTCTTGTGCAGAGGAAAGGGTGACTACAGAGTCAATAGTCCTATTAGAGCAAAAACAGTACAAATCCATATTATGGCCGCGAACACTCAGTTAAGTAAAGAAGAAAAGACAGTCCATCATTACCTTAAGAAATGAAGCTCAGTAAATCTGAAAAATTTCAAGAACTTTAAATGTATTCCCAAGTGCAGTCTCTAAAACTGCCAAACAATATGATGAAACAGGCTCTCATAAGGATTGTTCCAGAAAAGGAAGACCAAGACCTACCTCTACTGCAGAAGATTTATTAGAATTACCAGTCTCAGAAACTGCAGATTTCCATACACTTTTTTCTAAGTTCAAATGGCAGACATATTTCAACATCCAAAGTTTAGAGGAGACTGCATAAATCAGGTCTTCATGGTCAAATTGTGGCAAATAAACCATAATTTCGGAACATCAACAAGCAAAAAAGATCTTGGCCCTTGGAGTTTAGATAAGTGGAAAACTTTCTGATGAGTCTAAATGCGAGATTTTTGGCTTTGTTCGACATAAAGAGTATGGACAGATGGTTCCTGAATGTGTGGTTCCCACTTTGAAGCATGGAGAAGGAGGTTTGATGGTGCAGGGCTGCATTGCTGATGACAATTTTGCTGATTTCATCAAAATTAAGGACACACTTAACCAGCATGTCTACCACATCCTTTTGCAGCGAGTTGCCAATCAATCTGTTTTCCTCTTAGTAGGACCATTGATTGTTTTTTTTTAACAGGACACTGACCCCAAACACACCTCTAGTTTATGTAAGAGCTATTTCTTTTAGAAAGAGAGTGTGTGAGTGCCTCCACAATCACCTAATCTAAGTCCAGTTGAGATAGTTTGAAATAAGTTGGACCGGAAAATGAAGGAAAAGCAGCCAACAAGTACTCAACATCTAAGGATGTTGGAAAACCATTCCAGGTGACTACCTAATGACTGAGAGAATACCAAGAGTGTGCATAGCTGTTATCAAATATAAGGTGGGCAACTTTGAAGAACACAAAATATGAAAAAACATATTCTGGGTTGTTTAACACGTTTTTGTTTACTACATGATTCTGTTTTTTCATAGTTTAGAGTTTATCTAATACCACCACGATGGACCAACTTATATGTAAAACACACAATTTCACAAAATTACAGAGGAGTCATCCAATTTTCAGTATTTTTAGCAACTTAATTAAACACAATTTGCACAAATTACAAAATGCTGTTGTAAAAGCTTTTTGAAGATCCACATGTCAATCTAGATTTTTAATTAGCAAGTCAGTGTTTAAAAAAAAAAACAATATGATGACGATGCCATGAGAGTAACCAGACTGAGAGGAACCAGACTAAAATGAGAACCTCTTTTAGGACACACCAGCAGGATTCTAAACATTATTAAAACGCTGTACTTTTTTCACTCACTAGAGCTACTGACAAATCCAGATTTACAACAAACCTGATGCCGTCCTTATATGGATGTAGTATTCCACATTAGTTTTACTATAGTACTATTACTAAAATGCCTAGTATTTTTATGATTCAAGATAAATATCTGAATAATAGGTTGAAATGTTGTACCTATTAGCCATCTGTTTACTGTAAATACCACAGATGGGCTGAAAAAGCCATTGAAATTTTTTTTGATACATACTACACATGTCTTACACTGTCCAGTCTTCAACTGTCCAAATTGGATGAGCCCATGTAAACTCAGATCCCTGTTCTTGTCTAACAGGAGTGGAACACGTTGTCTTGTGCTGTGGTAGACCATGGGCCTTATAGTTTGATGCTGTTTTACTGCTCATCACAGCTCTAAAAAGTGTTTATCTCAGTTATCGTAGCCTCTTTGTTGGCTCAAATCAGTTCGAGCACTTTCCTCTGATCTGGAAATCACTGACGTACAGCATTTAACAGGCCACATAAGCAAACATGACTTTCAGAGGTGCCTTATACCCTATATTAAAAAAATGCACCCTCTCACTGGTTTACTAGGTCAAGAGAAAAAGCTAAGACAAAAAATGCCATCAGTGTAAAAACCCCCCTATGTCTTGTGTTGAATAGGCATTTTCACCTGGAGAACTTCTGCTCGCTGGATGTTTTTGTTTTTTTGAACCATTCTGTAGAAAATGCAATGAAAAACTCAGGAGATTGTATACTAAATATATACTAAAATTAGCTTGTCAGGGAACATAAACCATGCCACAGACACAGGGAGTGAGATCCATTCTGAAATTTGATGTGAAGCTATTTGCAAGATTTTATGCATTGTGCTGCTGCCACATGATTGGCTGCTTGGATCATTTCGTGGCCAAGCATAAACAGGGGTACATGTTTTCCTATTGTAGTGTCTGTACAGTATTTTCCAGATCCAGAAAAAGATTATATTAGAATATCTGAGAAAAATACTACTACATTTTATGCTAATGTTAATGTTAATGCTATTTGTCCCTGATAAAGCAAACCAGTGGTTTTAATCTTTTATGAACTGTTTATTAATGCTGGGTTTTTTAACTGCTGTAGATTTTCCTCTAGAAATTTTAATAGATTGTATAGAATAGATTCTCTTAGTCACCCTTCTTCTCCTCTCTTTCTCTCTCTCTCTCTCTTTCGCTCTCTCTGTTGAGTTAAACATCCTTCAGTAACCAGTGTTCCTGTCCCTTTCTTCTCTTCAGTTCTGCCCTATTCATTCTGGGGATGGTTCCACATCAACAGCCTAAAGATCTATGAAGTTCTTTTTTGAGTCTGGTTCCTCTCAAGGTTTTTTCCTCATATCATCTCAGAGAGTTTTCCTTGCCACATCTGTCACTAACTCACTCATTAGAGAACAAACAGATGCACTAAATGTGTACTTTCTTTTAAACAACTTCAGAACCTCTTTATCTCTGTAAAGCTGCTTTGAGACTGTCCACCGTTAAATAAAAATGAAATAAATGAAATGAATTGTTTTGTCTGCTAACTAGCATCTGACCTGCCAACAATAATAGTCAGGTGACCTCTTGAAGGCTGTGCATCCGTTTCTTTTTCAACTGTAAAGAAGTTGTATAGAAATGAGTCACACATCTTCATATTGCTACACGCATCTTTGCTTCCCCTGAAAATGCTAGTGTTTGTGTTAACACTGGCGCAAATTTTCTCACAGTATTCGGTGTGAGAATTTCTTGACCAGCTGTAATGAAAGATTCGATTAATATTAATAATTAGATGTATTATTTAGAAATGATTTTATTTTTAATGCCTTTTTTTCTTTTTTTTTTACAAATCCACAGCAAAATGATGAACTCTGCCAATTGCACAAGACTATTTTCAAACATAAAAACTTATAGAAGATAATAGAAATATTTAACCATTTTCGAAATATTTACACTTTTTAAGATGTTTTGGCAGTGTAGCACCTATTCTTGTCTATATAATCTTTTGTACCTCATATTATTTGTATGATATTATACTTCTGGTTTGGTTATTTATTTAAACTCTTTCCATGTGTTATATTTCTGAAGTGGATTCACACCTAAACCTAAACAGCCAGTGTATTTTTATGTATGAAGATAATGAGGTGGAATTTAAAACAATTTTACCGCAATCCACGTGCAAACCATGTGTAATGAAAATTACAGAGATGTTTAAAGTGCAAGATTTGAAATAATTAAGAAAAAAAAAAAGAATGACATTTTACTGAGTGGGTGTGTGCAAGCATGCATTTTACTTACTGCATGTGTATGTTTGTGTGTGCATGGGTGGTGCACTTGCTGTTCACATGTCAAGACTGAGAAAGAAAGAGATGCAGAGAGACGGAGAATGAGCAGCCAGGTCAATGTGCGTGCATGTGCTCGAAATGTGTGTGTGCTTGAAATGTGTGTCTGTGTGTACTTCGCTTCTAAAATGTCACCATGCGGATCGATGGGGTTTAACGAGGCCTGGAGGCCTGATCTGCTCACTCTCATTCAAGGAATCCCCCCAAAATCACCATCCCTCCCTGATACTTAATGCTCTCTTACCCTATCAGTGTAATGGGGTCTCGGGGGACAACAAGCGAAAGACACATACAAAGGTTCGATGACAAGGGTTAGGGTATGAAACTAAGGAAGCATGTTTTAAGACCTTAAACAGATTTTCTTACTACCTTGTGTTGCTGCAATGATTATGATGATATTGCAAAAAATGATTGCATAGTTTGTGGTTATGATATGGAACGTAGAATCTACCAGAAATACCCAAAAATAAATTGAATGTATTCATTATCAGATTATGAACACATCAGTTACCATTTGCTGTTTTTTTTTTCACTTTTTTTTCTAAAGATCAAATTAACAGCAATATACATAATATAATGTAAAAATATGGATTGTATATTTGAGATAAATTAAAAAAAATCAATCCAAACCTGGAACATAGAGACTGTTTTTTTTTTTTTTTGCTAAACTTACTTATGTTTGCTTACTATATATATATATATATATATATATATATATATATATATATATATATATATATATATATATATATATATATTTCATTGTGCAATGTGAGCTAAAGCAGTATAATTTTTTTAAATTATTATTATTATTTATTTTTCAATGTTCCATACCATATATAATTTTTTATATTTTTTTTATATTTATATATTTTTTATATTCATTTATATTTCATAGCTCTATAATTCATAAAAACAATTAAATTCAACCATTAACACCGTGATTATAATTTTATATAACTGATAATAAATATAACAAATTTTTTATTTCAAATTATTTGCTTAGGAAATGAAAAACCCCAATTCTCCTGGCACCAATCAGTTTCCTTTAAACCAGATATGCCCAAACTATGCCCAAACATGGTTTGTTTTGGTTCACTATGCCATATATAAGCAGAGGGAAAAAAAAGAAAAAAATGCCTTTGACATAGAAAGATTTAAATTTTTAACTAAACATTTAACATATTTTATTTTGTTCTATATTTAAGCAGCTAAAACGTTGGCAGAACCTCCCTCTGTGAGCAGACTTTTAGTGGTGAAATGTAAACTGAGAACCTTACATAATGTCAGTAGGTCAGCTGCAGCTCAATGCGGAAAAACTATTAAAAAATCAGGACCAGCTTTGTATCTCATTAGAGGTCACTGATATTATAAGCATATGGTGGTATTGTTTATAGCTTTAATAACTGTAATAGGCATCAATCTCTATTGCACTATAAATGGAATTTTTTCTATGGTTTTATTGTACTAAATGTTTCATTAAACTTGGAAACCTTGAACAACTGTATTAGTTAGCGGATTATGGAATAATGTTTTCTATTTATTTGTTTCTAAATATTATGAAATCATAAATGAGTGGAACCCTGGCAACGCTTTCATTTTAATACAATGCAGTATGGTCTAATGTATAAATTTACTTTTGGCTCTCAATCAAGTTAGAAAAAGTTAGATTTGCTAGAAAAATGTTGGGCACCTCTGCTTTAGAAATGCAATCTTGTCCTATTTGAAAATATGTGTGATTTTAATCATTGTTGCATGTTACAATGAAAACGATTTCGATTCTTCCATTCATTTTTCTTTTGGAAGTTGATGCACTGAAAACACATTTCACACGCTTTCAGACAAAAATAATCATTTTTTTCTTTATGATTTCAAAGTGCTGAACAGAGCCTCCAGTGAACCGAAGAGAAAAAAAAGTAATCCAAACAAATCAAAAAGAGACATTTTTTTTGTAATCTTGTTTTTTCTTTGAGAAAAAAAAACCACAAAGAAAAAACAAAAAACAAACTAACAAACAAACAAAAAACAAACAAATGCACAACTTGTACCACAAGATTTGAAAAAATCTATTGGATAAAAACACTTCAAAATATTAGTTTTGTATTTTGTGAATGTATATATATATATATATATATATATATATATATATATATATATATATATATATATATATATATTTGTTTATATATTTATATAATTCTCCATTTGTCGCAAATGGTTGCCTATGGGCAAAGTTAGCGGAAAAGCCCAGTCTGTGAATGTGTCCGAGCCCTTTGACGAGCTGGCCGTCTTTCGCAAACAAAATAAATACAGGCAAGAAAAGGCGAGAAAAGAGTAAACCATGCATATAATCTGTTTTCTTTTGTACAAATAAAAGACAAAGACTTTTTTGCAACAAAGTCCTCCATATTAATAGATGGTGTTAACAATAGAAACTTATAAAAAAAATGAGCATGAGCATGAGCACGGAATGTTTTGTCCCTCCCATTTTCCCGCTCTATCATTCCCTCCTTCCGTGCCCCATTCCTCTCTTTCCTTTCTTAATAAGTGCTTGTAGCCCAAATGCTCCCCTGCACTCTTAGCTCTATAGTCCTAACCCTAAAATTCCCTAGGTTTGCAAAATCCAGAAATAATAATAAAATAAAACTCTACAGTCATTTCAAGTCTGTAGAACTTGCTCAAGAGTTACGAGAGTTAGTGAGCAGACCAGTGTATAAGAAATCTGCCTGGTTTGATATCATTACTTCATTTCACAGGGCGAGCCGTAGTATTAAAATAATTTAGAGTTGAAATAGAAATGGAACACACGCACACTCTTTCCTGCATTTTCTTTCCTACTTTTCTGTCGAATTCATTTCTTTTTCTTTTAAATAGCACTTAGTAAATTGCACTTGTATGCAGTTTTGAGAGTGTGACTCGGTGGTTAGAATTTAATGCACTTTGTCTGGACGTCTCTTGATTCGCTCTGACTCAAGCGTTCCACAGAGATGCGTATACACACTCTCGCACTCACACTCTTTTTATGTCCTTTGTGTCTCGTGTAACTGGATGTACGTGTATGTGAGCATACTGACTGCCTTTTGACTGAATAGAAACCTTTCACCTTTCATCTCTCAATTTATTTCTCTCTTTTACACACACACACACACACACACACACACACACACTGAACGACGGTCCAAAAGCACAGTTCTGATGCTTTTCTTTACACACACACACACACACACACACACACACACACACACACTATCCGACACAGATCTGAGGTGGAAAGAGTGTACATCTGGAGCCTCTTAAGAGAAAAATCAGAGTTCAGCAAGTCTCTCATTCAGGCTCTATCCTCAGTGGTGAGTCTTCAGCCTATAATCAGGCCCAGGTGAGCTTTTTTTTGGGAGGAGCGTGTCTATATTAGTAGGGCAGTGTGTCCAGGAACCTGTCGATAAGTGGTGGAGGTGGGACCAGGTCCTCCAGCTTTAAGTAGAAGATCCTCTGTAGGCCTTGAGTGCGCTGTGACCTTAGCTCTGCCTTTAGACCCAGAATGGCAGCCACTGGGGGAGGAGCTTTGCCTGCTGCAGCCACGCTTGTGGTTCCGCCGGAGCTCAGGTGCTCTCGAAGGCAGCAGACGAGCTTGGACTGCAGCTCCTCCACCTTCTTGGGCTCCTTCAGGCCGGGACATTGTTCTGAGGAAAATGAGATGAATAAAGAATGTGTGTGAGATCAATCAGTCTATCTAGCTATTTATCTATACTATATGGACAAAGGTTATGGGGCACTTGATTTATCCAGCCATACATGGCTTTTTTTCACACAAAGTTACCACAAAGTTATAGACACACAATATATGATCTTTTGGTGCGGTAGCAGTAAATCTTTCATTCACTTGAACTAGAAGACCCAAACCTATTCCATCATGACAATACCCCTGTGCACAAAACCAGCTCCATGAATATATAGTTTACACTTGTTGGAGAAGGTCTTGAACGACCTGCTTTAGAGCTAAACCCTATCGAACATCTTTGGGATGAATGTAAACACTGACTGCACCCCAGGCCTCCTCACCTACATCATTACCTGACTAAGACCCTTTTAGCTGAATAGGCACAAATCTCCACAAGCACATTCCTAAATCTAGTAAAACATTTTGCCAGAAGAGTGGAGGTTATTAGAACAGCAAATGCGGACTAAATGTTGATTTGGATGTTCAAGAAGCACATACCAATCTTATTGTCAGGTGTCCACAAATTTATGTCCATATAATCAAATCAATCAAATCTATTAAATCTATTAAACGATGAATCCATGATTAAACTGTAGGCTTGTTTTGAATGCCTTCATAGACAGAAGACATTATAAAAATAATAATGAAAAAAACTTTTTAAATCAAGGACAGGTTCTGAGTACTAAGTTCAAATTCCATATCTTCTAGGGAAACACATAAAACATCAAGTGTTTGAACAAGTAACTAGGTTTGGTGTTACAGCTGAAAGTGTCACAGTTGTACATCTGAAACAAAAACATATCAGATTTTTGTCTCCTGATACCTTTACTCTAATCTCAAAACATGGTGGACTTTTCTAGCCCCATTCTCTAGAATTTTAAATGAGATAATCTCATTCACCTGACTTCATGGACAGGCATTGGTGGGCGACTGCTTGACCACTTCCTGTGAAAGTAGGGCATAATTTCTGTAACGCATTATTTACCGCAATCCTAGCTTGTTTACTTTCTCTACTGCTAGGTACTTATACACACTATACGCACTATACGTATTTGTCTATCCATCTTTGGATAAATATTTTTTTATTGTTTCATTTGTAAAAAAATTTTAAATTAATTTCTACAAGTGTAATTATTTGTATACATATACACAGCAATAGGATTATAGTTTTAGCTGCAAAATAGAGTCGATCTCACAACTTACAACAATGAAACAATACAATACGTATGTCTACTGTACATACACACCTTTGCCGTATATACACACCTATGGGAAATAATGTTAATGCCATAAACAGAGGGCAAAATGAGGGCAATTAGTCAGATTATGTGGTGCTGCTTAACAGCTGAATTTGATTAGGGCTCGATACTAATGTAGTCACTAAAGAAGACTTCACCAGCAGCTTCCTAATGCGTGACTGATGTTTTACCTAGCGTCCACCAAAAACCCCCCAAAACACACACCATGTACACACACACACACACACACACACACACACACACACACACACACACACACACACACACACACACACCATGTACACGGCTCATTCAGGTATCTTCACTTCCTTTGCTAATTTTGCGCATAACAAAAAGATTGGGTGCAAAAAAAGTAGACTTGAGCATGTCCACATGAAGAAAGTTCATGGCGTGTGTGTTGTCTGGGTTACAAAAGGAACAAATGTCACACTTGCTCCTAGCTGCTGTCTCACTGAGTTAGTGCGAAGCTTCTGCTTTATCACTTTAGCGCCGGTGTGTCAATAACAAGCCTCGAGCCTGCCTACTTCACACACTCCTCACTCCACGCTGGATGTTTCATCGATCCGAACCAATTGCGCATTACACTTCACCTTCATCCTAAACACATTGTGACAAAAATTTTTTATATTTTATATCTTATGATATGATACATATACAGGTTTTTCATTGAAATGTGTATGCAAGGAACGGCATTTTCAGTATCAGTGTTGCCACAGCAACAAAGAGCATGAGGAGTTCCGTCACTTTAGGTGGCCGAAGTTTACCATATTTGGTGTTCAATCAATTTTAAAATATGACGTGATTCTTCTCAGACCGTCTCCTAGTCTGTTTGTAAGCCTTTAAAAAAAATTAAGATTACTGAATGATTAAATATGATTATATAATTGTATATAATATATCATATAATCTAATAATTTCAATGATATAATTAATAATAAATGATTCTATAATAGAGTATAATATTATAATAAAGTACGATAATTTTATAATATCTCACTTCTCAACAGGTGAAATGTTTCGCTTGGACCAACAAATTTTTTTTTACATTTTATTCTTAAAGTTTTATTTTAGTATTAGTTTTATTTAGCGCATTATTAATTTCTTAGTCAAATGTTTATTTGAATTGAATTAATTGGCTCACTTGATTTAGATTTCAATTATCTAATCTTTTTTATTCTGAGATATCAGGTAGTTTGTTAGGGGTTTATTAGGTAATGTAAACATTGATACTGTGAATGTGTGAGTGTTGCTTTTATTTGTTCCCATGCTGTGGGTGTTCCACAGCTGCATTGTCCCTCGTTCTACTTGCGCTCCATCTTTCTCGCGCTCTCTAGGGGCTGATCGATGGCACTCTTTCACCGCAGACACTTTTAGAGGGTCGATAGTTTGAGTAGCGAGTGGAGGGAGTGTGTGTGTGTGTGTGTGTGTGTGTGAGAGAGAGAGAGAGAGAGTAAGAGAGTAGAGGAATAGAGGAGTGCAGGGCTCAACTGAGTAGTGCTCGATTCCTCCCACTACAGAGCTAAGTGCTGCTCCATGGAGGCCAACACATACCCACACCCACACACACTGAAAGCTGATGGCTCTGGGTGGACAGATGACACATAAAAAGACATGTCTGTTTCCTGAGCTCCTTAACTTTCTATCATTGTATTAAAACAGATGATCATCTATCATTTGGAATCATTCTACTGCAATTATGTCCTTTTGTGCGCTCCAGTGTGAAAACCTACAATTAAAATGAATCTTTTTTTACTTTTGCCAGATAGTCAATCCATGCTAAAAACATAAATCAAATAAATTATAAATAACTACATGGATGATCGAATGAAAAAAAATACAACACTTAAACCAGATAATTAACCATTTAGCCAGCTTACGAACGCAACATAATATTAAACTGCTCTGTGTGCAAATCACATGCATGGAATATATACACTAAGGATTAAAACAGTTTTCAACGCAGAATAAAAAAACGTGTATAAAGAAAGAAAGAAAGAAAGAAAGAAAGAAAGAAAGAAAGAAAGAAAGAAAGAAAGAAAGAAAGAAAGTCTATTTAAATGAAGGCCTGGGCCGATGTAGCGTCTGAGTCTCATTCATCATGCATGTGCATAATACAAGAAACACCTGCTGGTTCTCACAACACACACACACCTGTTTATTTGCCACCCAATAATCAATAATCCCCAGCTGTCCTTATAGAAAATACACAAAACCCCTTTTCATTCTCTATCTCAAGCTCTCTCCTGCTCGCTCTCTTTTGCCGTGATTAAAAGGGGGATTAGTCCTGCCGCGTAGGTAAACCCAGTCCCGGGCATCACCTGTCCCACACCTGAGATAATCAGCTTCGGCTACACAATGAGGTCAAAGAGGTGTGAATGTGCGAATAGGGAGAGCGAGGGATGTTGAGAGGAAGGTGGAGAGGAAAAAAAAAAAAAGGAAAATGAGAACGTCCCGGAGGTTCTCCTTTGCTCACAATGTGTGTTTTTGTTTTGCGTTGTGTGTTAGACTGGCGGCCTGCATTACCTGTGAGCAGCACCAGTGCCAACAGGCAAGAAAACGCAGGTAAATCCAGGCTGAGACTCTGAAGATGAGAGCTGAAATCTCTGATTGAGTCGAGCCATTCGCCGAAACCTCGCAGACACTGCAGCCTGTGGAGCACCAGGCCTGTGCAGAAAACAAACTTCTCCTCCGCCAACAACGACCTGCAGGAGGAGAAAGAGAGAGAGAGAGAGAGAGAGAGAGAGAGAGAGAGAGAGAGAGAGAAATAGGAGTTAGCACGATCATGAAGTGTTATTTATTCAGCCTCGCAGACATTGCAGCTAGTCCAGAGAACGAACGAAAAACAGAGAGATAAAAAGAAGCTGAGGGACAAAAACATGCAGAGGTGGTGGAGGAAGAAAGAAAAAGAACACACAAATGATAACCATTTGTGTGTTAAAGAGATAGAGAAAGAGAGAGAGAGAGAGAGAGAGAGAGAGAGAGAGAGAGAGAGAGAGAGAGAGAGCGCGAGAGAGAGAGAGAAAGAGAGAAAGAGAAATAGAGTCCTAAAAACAAAAACCCAATATAATTTCACCTTTCATTAGATATTAAAAGAAGGCAAGACCATTTCAGTAGCTTATAATCACAAAAACAAAAAAAAATATTTATAAAAAAAAATAAATCTAATCTATCTATCTTACAATGCTAACATTATTCACTGGTACTGCAAGCTTTATTACGTGAACTCTATGAAATATCTATAGAAGGAGTCTCCAGTGTACTTTGCAACCGTAAAAAGCAAGTTTTCTGCCAATGAAGAGTCTTAGGATTCCGATTTCCTGTGTAACGTGACAAATATTTTCTTATAGCAAAATACAGACAAAATTATTGGGACACCAGACATTTCCAGCGGTATGTGGTTCTTCCCCAAACTAGGAGACCCATAGCTTGCAGCATGACAATGATAGTGTTCACAAAGCCAGCTCCTTGAAGATATGGTTTATATGGTTTAAAGTGAACGCTCTTGAATGGCCTTCTATAGAAATCTGATCTTAACCCTACTAAACAGCTTCGGGATGAACTGGAAGGCTGACTGCACCCCCAGCCCTCCTCACCTACATCAATACCCGATTTATGTGAACAAAACACAATGAACAAAAAATCCACAAACAATCTTTTAAATCTGGTGGAACATCTTGCCAGAAGAGTGGAGGTTATTATAAGAGCAAATCGGGACTAAATGTGGAATAGGTCATGTGTCCACAAGCTTTTGTCCATATAGTGTATATTTTTGTGAAACTTTGATCCAACACTTAATACTATTTTACTATCTAGTGTTGCACTTTTTGAGTGTTTAGGGTGAACGGATGTGGTTTAGGATGTAGGTAAACAAACAAAAACAAAAAAATATACATTTTTATTTAAGTGCTGTCTGTGAGTGTGTCTGTGAGTGTGTGTGTGTTGCTTGTGTATTTTTTGCTTGCATTGTCCTGTAGTGATTCACTGCATGCCGACTACAAAAAAGTTTTTTTGATGCTCGGTTGAAACTGATGAGTTGCAGAGAGAGAGAGAGAGAGAGAGAGAGAGAGAGAGAGAGAGAGAGAGAGAGAGAAATGAAGAGAGAGAAATGAAGAGAGAGAGAAAGAAAGAAGTTAGGGACTGATCACGAACTGTTGTTATTTATTCTGCCTTCAAGGTGACGTTTGATGACTGAACTTCAGTCGACGCCGCCTTCATCTTTTAATTAATCATCACCTTTTTTTCCCCCTCTCTCTCTCTCAAAGGAAAAAAAGATAGCGTTTTCCGTTACCCTGCGTCTGCCTGACTGATTACACACGAGCACCTACATGCAGAAGCATACACACCCGCTCTCTCTCATCTTTCCCGAGCAGCCCTGACCCGAGTGGAGTTTGAGTCTTTAATGCACGAGAACAGTTACCATGGGCACAAATGAAAGCCAGCATAGGGAAGACTACATCAAAGATCAGAACGGGACTTAATTACGTTCGAGCTCACGCAATTAAAGCTTTTAAAACATTCCTGAGATTTCTTTCTCCTCTTCCAACCCCCCTCATCTCATTCCCTCACCCCTTTCGGATGTGGGATAGGACTCGCGGAGTGAGTTTGCTCTGCTTTTCCATGCAGCGTGGTTTCATCTAAAATAACGGAGCAGATTTAAACCGTACGATCTCGCTCGTATTTCTCTCCTCTCCTGTCCTCCTCTCACCGCTCTACTTCGCTACCTCTTCACCGGCAACCCTGCAATTTAGGAAGGAAACAAACCTCCTTTCGTTTTTTTTTTTCTTTTTCTGTGAAGTGCTGGCTTCTGCTCGCGAACTGTTCTTCATTAGCACAAAATTACAGAATGCAAATGCACTTAGACGCAGCAGGAGAGAAGAGGAGAAGTTGCAAAAAAAGAGAAAATTCTAGCATTCCTTTCAAACTAATCTATCTGCATCTGGTTCTATAGTATATAAACACATACCACAAACTTTATTTTTCTCTTTTGAAAGAACATAAAACAATTTATTAGACTAACCTCTTCTTTATAAAAAATAAGTGTAAATGTTGGGCCTGATAAACATTTATTCACTTTTTTTGTTGTTGTCATTTTCAAACTTTCTTCATTGAATTAAGATCAATGATTTATTTTTAAACAAACTTCTGACCCTGTTTACAGTGCAGCACCTTTAAATTCTCAATTTGCCCTGGTCAGAAGGTGTCAAATTGATTTTCCAAAACAGGCAGCTCTGAAAAAAATGGCCAATATTCATGAGTCAAATATTAAAATGCTTATTCTAATGTTATCATCTCTACACTAACTCATTCACAGGGATTTCCACGTTAGACATGTTACAAAATATAAGATTTGTTGAACAAAGCAAATGTAAAATTGATATTTTTTCAAAGTCAAAACTCTCTACTTCATTTCAAAAGAAAGAGGACAAAAGTGAACAAAAGGGTTATACTTCAAGTATCAACAGGAACTGACATCTCGCAACAATAAATTCAACTATTAATGGATTTTAAAAAAGTGTTAACTATTGATATTTTTAATCTCCTGTACACTGTCAGAGGAATAAACCACTTTTGGATATGTTTTTATAAAAATAGTCCATAATGTGGTCATAAAGCATCAAAGTGCTCTTACAAAAGTTTTGGTGCACCTGACTTGTCCAGCCATATGTGTTTTTTTTTCTGAACTGTTACCACAAAGTTGGAGACACACAATTATATAGTATGTCTTCAGAGTTGGTAGTGTTAAAATCTTCCCTTCACTTGTACTAGGAGACTCAAAACCTGTTCCAGAATTACAGTGCTTGTGTGTACAAAGACAGCTTGGTGAAGATATGCTTTATATGGGTTTTTTGGGTGAGCTGCTACTAGGGATGGGCGATACCAATAATTTTATTTTCGATCCGATACCAAGTACTTTTAAATATCACTGATATCAATACTTCTATAGCATATGTATAGCGTTTTTTTATTATTTTACTGTTAAAAGGAATGTCCGTGATGTTTGGTAGAAAAGAAAAGTGAAAGTGCTATATTTTCCTTAGAGAAAGCTCAGTTCAGGCTGGTCTAAATGTCTATATGTCTAAATGACCTAATTGTCTTGTCTTATTTCCTGGTTTCGTATGACTCAAAGTGGATTTTCTTCTTGTCTGTGGTATTTTTTTGTAAAAGTAATGCAGTTGTGAAAGCGTACAGTAAGCAACCAGAATGATTTTAGTTGCATCATATTTTTTTTTCTTTTACACATTACAAGGATAACATAGATATTACAGCCTGGTAACAATTTATCTGATGCATGTGGAGTAGGAGACGGTAAAGAATGTGGCAGTGGGTGTGGCCTAATCTGAATTATATTTTCTTAAAAATTAAATACAAACCCTATAACACTGGAAAACAAAAGAGGTAGCTGTCAGCATGATGTGTGAATTCTGGCTCTGACTATTTTCAACTTCACACAATTCATATTTTTGTTTATACCTACTGGGTGAATTTAAATGTGATTTCCTACAATATGGACTATAACTATAGCTATCGTTAAAATATAAACTAGTAACCTAATGCAATCCATACAACCCTGCCAAGGCAGATACTAAGGATGACAGCACAGCATAGCACAAAATAACAAACATGACTTTAAGCCTTTTGAGTTGTGTCACCCCGGCTCCGAGCCCCATTGTACATAGTCTCAACCAAACACTATGTGAACCTTCCTGACAAACTATCTTTGAATCTGCATTGAAATAATGCATTCAAGTTCGGTTACATCACGACTCCCCACAATTTTATTGCTCCAATGACGAACACGGTCACTGCATAGTTCGATTTAAAAAGAACAGCAGGTTTTTGAAACCGCATTCTTTACATTTACGTCATGTGCGACAGTTACAAGGGTGTGTGAGACACCGCGAATGGGGATGAGCGTGTGTTAAAAGCACAATGTGCGTGGAAGCGTCTTTGACACGAGGGTATGAGTGTAAAGGTGCACGTTTGCTCCCGTGTACAGTTCGTGCATGCTGTGCGAGTTCGGCTATGCGAGCGCATGTGTGACGTAGGCCCGGGTGAGTCACAAGCCCCCTACTGAGGCTGTGACGGCACCACCCACTGGCCTCCCTCCATGCACCTGCTCACTTACAAACACACAGAGTGAGAGACATAGAGAATGAAAGAGAGAGAGAGAGAGAGAGAGAGAGAGAGAGAGAGAGAGAGAGAGAGAGAGAGAGAAGGAGCAAAAGAGATGAGGTTCTGCTGCATTGCTAGCTAAATGCAGAGCAAAAAAAACGTCCTGTTAAAGAAATCAGAACTCTACTTAGTCACGGAAAGCAAATAAAAAAATTGCACTCTGGTTTTTTTTCTGAAGTTTTACATCAGTAAACAAAAGTCACAATCAGGACTGGAACTCACGACAGCGACGTGACGTATATGTGAGTATGTCATGCGAGGGTTGCTACGTATACGTGTGAGAGTTATGGAGGGTTGCTATCCCATAAATTTCAACCGAGTACATGCCGAAGGTGGAAAGCCCAGTGACCGTAGCAACCCCCCTGCAAATTAACGAAAAACCAAGAAGCACAGAGGGTTTTTTTCTAAAGTAAACGCATTCATCGATCACAGTTTCACAGTTTTCATTATATTATAAAGAGAATTTGATCTTTTTACATAATTATGATCTGTTTCTTGATCCGTTTTAGGTAGAAAAATAAGATTTAATAAGATGTAAAACCTAGATGTATATATATAAATATATATGATAGTAAAGTCAGAAGGAGGGTAGTAGTTCTAAATAATCCTGTCACACACTTGGAATCTCTTCAGGCAATGACTTATCTAATTTTATAATTCGATAAACTGACAATAGATGATGGTTGTAATTTTTTTAATAGTTTATTAAGTATTGATAAAAGATGTGTGCATGTGTCTAACCTGTTGGCCAGGCGGAGCACAAAGAGCTCAAGGAAGGCCGAGTCTATGAGCAGACTCTGGTCATCATGGTGGAGCTCGTTGAATCCGGGAAGCCGCTCGGCCCAGTGACGTGTCACCTCCATGGAGCCAGTGAGGACGCGATAGAAGAGCTGAATCTGCTGAGCCTCTGCTAAAGTTCCCGTCTCGACAGCACTGAACTACAACAAGAGATACAAAGCGGGTGTGTTAAACAGGCTATTTTAGCTTTTTTTTCCCCACTCTAAGTTGATTTTGGTATTCTAAAAAACCTCCTAACATTACAAACACAAGTTTTGGCAGTACAGAAGTATCATTATTTGTCATGACACAGAAACTAAACTGAATTAGAGGTGTGGGCGAGACAGAGAAAGTGGGGGCCAGACAGAGAAGGAGGAAAACAGAGAAAAATAAAGAAGAACCAGAAAGAATCAGGAGACTTAGAATCATATTGAAATGTAGAAGAGGTCAGAAATTGTGAGAAATAGATTTTTTTTTTTTTTTTAAGAGAGACGGAGACAGCTGGGGAAAAAAGAGACACTGAGAGAAATAAAGGTTTAGGATTTCATGCTTTCTAAAGAACTTAGGACAATTTCTAACATTTGATTTGAATATGATTTTAACGTGAAGGACAGCACGGGTCCATACCGTAATTAAATGGACACAACGCACTGTGTATGTACCTGGCTGTAGTCGAGCTCTCGGGGGATGGACTGGGAGTAGGCACGGACGAGGGCGTTGAGGAGGCTGACAGGGGGTGAAGGGGGAGACGGTTCAGGCTGCAGTGGACTCTTCGGCTTCGATGGCAAACGACCTCTCCTTCCTTTCAGGTTATCTGTGCGCACCACTGTAAAACACACACACATGCCCTACTAAGAATTCTGCATAACTCACTTTTGGGTACAATGAGTTATGTTTGGATGTACAGTAAAGTGCTATACGATGACTGAAATTTTGGATTTGTAAGAAATGAGCTGTTTCGAAACAAACCCCGGAATGAGTTTTTTTCTTGTTTCGAAAGCCTTGTGAAACACAGAACCGGACATTTTCACTCTGAGCATATAGTTTGTTGTGTTCTGCAATAAGGTAAGGACATTTTCATGAAGTATTTTGACTTAAAATGCACTCTACTGCAATTATACTGCATTCAAGCAAATACATCCCAGTGTTGCACAAAGGTCTATCTAATACCTTATTTGTATGGGCATACAGACTGGTGTGCAAACTTATGGGTAAAAAGGTTGGTGCTATGGATTTGGACTACCACCCTGATTAGTACGATTATTATTAGTTACCCTGGCTCTCAATCCTCACCCACTGATTTGCCTGGGGTGCTTTTAAAAACTAGCTGGATCTCTGCGGACAAATCAGGACATCTAAATCCCCATCTATGAAAGTGACCAGTAGATGGCATCTGAGAGACATTTGGTGGTTCTAAAGAGGGGAATGGACTGTGTACCTATGCACTTATCAAAATATCAAACACTCAATTACACCAATCAGAAGAGTCATGAACATTCGAGCGCTTTCTCCAAACTAATACAGTCACTAATACTGGAACAGCACAGGCGGATATACGTTCACATAAACCACGTTATGAAAACAATCTACACGTGTCCTATACATGCCTGCACCTTGCACGGTGTCATTACCGTGGTGGATCAAACCTGATTACAGAGGCGAAGTGCGTGATGGAAATCCTGTAACTCATAAACATTCCCATTATCTTTTAATTCATTCGTGTGCCGGCCGGATGAGTTGAGCACTGACAGTTTATTAAAGTGCATATCCTTGATGTCTGAAGCCTGTAGATGTGTATATGTGGTGTTTAAAGTGATTTATGTGCAGATTATCCTCCTGGCTTTAACCACAGGTCCAGGAGGGGTCATATGCACTGGGTTCATGGCTGTAATTGCTGTGATAAATAGTCAACAAGTTAATTGGGGGAAACTGTTCTCAGGATTCACTTGTGCAAAGATTAAAGTGTAACACCTTTATTTTAACACTAAAGGAAGCTGATCTCTAGCAATGTAAATTGAATGAAAATGTACATTGTTCACCTTATGCAAGTTTAGTAAAACCAATTAATATTATCAGATTGTCATTAGGAACTTTACATAGTGAATGAACAACTAAACACCCTTGAACCAGTCCACATTTAATGATAATCTTTTTTTTCTGCCTGTTTATTCAGACTGCTTTCTTCCTGAATTTCATAAAAATATGCAACTGGATCTCTCTCTCTCTCTCTCTCTCTCTATGTGTGTGTTTGTGTGTGTGTGTGTGTGTGTGTGTGTGTGTGTGTGTGTGTGGGTATTTGATTCATTAGCCAACATTCTATTTATGAGACAAAAAGCAAAGCTGTGTTAATGCAGATCTGCTGATTTGTACAGTATTTTGAGTTTGAGGAACTCAGTTGAGGCATTAGGACGCAAACAGCCATCCGGAAAACCTTTTTTGGTCAGATTTCCTTATAATCGGCATGAGAACTCTAAATTATATTCACAGCTGCATTGAAACGTTCCTTCCAACACCTACATTTCCAGTTTTCAGGTTACATCTTGAAGCACATTTCGAATTAATCAACCTATAAAGAAACGTGTTCTATTATACAAATATACTGCTTTTAGTTATAAAAACTGAAAAAGCCAAACAGTTTATAAACAGGTTAATAAAGCTACATATATAAAATGAACTGTAAAGTATTAATGATGGCCCTGGAAGGTACTCACAAGGGTATTCATTAAAAA
>NC_060904.1:12330810-12375810 GCF_014805685.1 Silurus meridionalis | reverse complement strand
CCTGAGCCTCACACTCGAGGAGAGAGGGGCGTCGGGTGTATGTGCCACTTCGCAGCCGAGAGCTCCATTCACCCCAAGAGCAACATGAATGGACGTTAATAAATACACAATTAACACCAGCCACCGCCGCAGCGCAAACACACCGCTACACACATGCACTACGTCCAACGACGCACAACTTGACAACCAACAGCAAGCAGTTGCTCAAATATACAATGCGATACATGTTTATTTAATGATTTTTTATAATTATTTCGAATAATATCTACACAGATTTTCCAAAGAAACAGGACAGGCTTCTGGTGCTTTATCAAAAGGTATTCCTCCTACAGCATCAGAAGCACTTTGGACTTTTCAGAGCATTCTATCTTTGTCCACATTATAGTTAATTCCTGTATATGATGTTTTTTTAGCCAATCAAGCTGGTATCTCTGTACTCAAGGCAAGGCAGTGTCCCCTAAAGATGCACGTCAAGACCTCTTTTAATTAAAAATGCAGATTTTTTCAGCTTGCTTGGGTTTTAAATGAAAAATAATATGGCAAAACCTTAAACGTAGGCGTAGAAGATTGATGCTATTCAATAATATAAAGTAATTGCCTGCAAAACGATACAAATGAATGTTTCTGCGATTTTTATTAAAAAAAATCCAACTAGCCCAATCGAGCACTTTCAGAAAAAAACGTTTTTTGGACAGTTACATGGGTTTGTCACTCCCCAATAGGTGTCTTCTTGCAATTCTGAAATGTTTTTGTGCTACACCATTCAAGGTTCCATCAGGAGCTGAAGAAGGAGCCAAAGTTTTAATTTTCTCTTTGGATAGAGCACCATGGGTGTGTATGTGTGTCCTAAACCAGCTCAGTCCCTCAGGACACTTTGAATCTCAACCAGTTCTATTTATTAGACAGCCCAGGGTGTGTTTAAATATATCCCAGCCCCTACATGACTTGCTCATAGTTTATGTGTGAGGTGCTGTGTTACTCTCAATCCTTACCTTAAAGAATCCCTTGCAGCCTTCGCAGGTGCGAACACCATAGTGCTGGCAGGCGGCGTTGTCTCCACACACAGCACAGGTGCCCTCCCCAGAGGTTGCACGTCCAGGTGGCGATGGCAAGCTCTCTGCCAGGAGTGACTGGGGGCATGGCCCCATGCCCAAAGAACGGAAGCCCAAGCCTCCTGGTTTGCCCACATTCAGTGGGTACACGTGCGAGTGTGCATGAGAGTGTGGCTCGAGGCCGGGTGGCGGATGGGAGGAAGAAGATGAAGGAGAGCGCTCGGGTCGGATCGGCAAACCCATGGGCGCCTCATAGCTGCTGGAAGAGGGCACGGACTGTGCTGCCTGGTCGTAGAAATGAGTGAAGCGTGGGCAGGTTTGGGGCACCAGAGGTAGACCGTGAGTCTCGTCCCACAGGAAAGAGGTGCCAGCATGGCCTGGGTGGAGTGGTGTGGGTGGAGTCGAAGGTGGAGATTGCTTAAAATACATGGACCCAGTGGCCATGGCTTCATCAACCGATGCATAACTCTCCTCTTCCTTCTTAATGATGGACCGTTGTGGCACAGACATCTGGTACAAGCACGAGGGTTTGGGCTCGAAGCCGCCCTCGACGAACACATTAAAACTGGGCAGCGATGTGGTGGCTGCTGCTGCTGAGATCTCCCCTCCACCCAAATCGCATTTAGCGTAGTCCTGTGACATGAGCTCACTACCGTGGTATTCGCCGGGATAGACGAAGGACTGGGCAGAGTAGCTGGACCCTGGGGGGGCGGGGCCATACTGGGCCTGAACGCAGGGCATGTCTGTAGATATAAGAAAACAAAGCCAGATGGATGTTATGGCATAATATTTCCTTTAAATGTAGAATCAGGAAAAAATGTATTTAAAATGCGAAAAATAATGCGACATTCAGCGTATCCTCATGGCTTCGTTCTGTTAGTAAAGAATTAGGACAAAGAGACATTTCGGGAGTTAGTGTGACAGGTAAACACATTAATGCAGTCAGTAATTAGTCAGTGACACATTTTTATTTGTTTTGCCTTTCTATTCCAGCAAAATGAATCGAGTGAAAGTAAGGATGACATACAGAGTGCCAGCTTTAATAGTTTTGTTTCCAATTATATTTCAATTCTTTTAATGCCTAATTACTTATTTCAAGAGAAAATTGGCTGAGATGTCAAATAATCTTGCACAAAAGCTAGAAAGAGACAAATAATAAAAAAATTTAATAATTATAAAAAAAATAATTTAGAGTTGTATGCGGGGTTCGTATTACATGACTGAAATACAAAATACATTTGACTCTGTCAAAATGAAGCCCATATAAGTGTAAATGCTCAGCAATATAGGGACATTTTTTTATTGTGTAAGTACTGATCTAGTTGCTGAGAGATAACTTCTAAAGTGAACAGAAGCTTACTTACTAGTCAAGTCACTCAGCAGCCCTGACTAACTGACCTAGCGAACGGATTGCATTTAATTTCAGATAATAATAATAATAATAAACATAAGGCCTAAAAAGAGCTGAATTATAGCCCTGGCAGAACATTACTAATGAGGACCTTCAGCATCCTGTTCTGTTTATAGGCCATAATTATTTGAAACATCTAAACTCATATTATTCCCTAAATTGTGGAAATCTAGGGAAAATAAAGAAGAGGGAAATTGCACTTAACAAATAAAGAGTGTCACTGTCTAATTACCTATGAACGGTATACTTGGTACAACTGACACCATGTACATTTGCACATGCTCAAGCGCACCACACATTCGCTCAAGCCCACGTTACTGCTCCTGCTTACTTAGCCATGTACTTTTCACAATCATATTTTAGACTGGCTTTTATAGTGTAGCTTAACATGGGAAAGCATAGTATAACTAAACCCGGTGTTACATTTTACACACACACACACACACACACACACACACACACACACACACACACACACACACACACACACTGGATTTGACTTTATACCTACAAATACTTTACAGCATTAATTAAAATACTTCAAAGAGTACACACCCTATGGTATTATGCAGTTTGGTGTAGTATGGAAGAATGTGGGTTGAGTAGGATAAGTGTATGATGAGATGGAATTCTGCCCTTCAGCACTCTTTCAAAACTACAGTAATCCTGTCATGTGCAGGTGTGGCCTCTTTCTCTCTGTGTGTGTGTGTGTGTGTGTGTTTGTGTTGAATATGCACTTTTTTGTCTTGAACCGGCGAAGTTCATGCACATGGGACGCCGTGCTGTCGTCACAGTGTACACCTTATTCTACACACCTTTTACATTTAGTCAAATTAGATGATGTTACAAGTGATTTGGCCTTCAGAACACCTGCACGTACTGGGTAATGAGGAGGTAATAAGAAAAAACTAAGTAACTTAGTAACTTAGAAACTTAGAAAGAAAGAAAGAAAGAAAGAAAGAAAGAAAGAAAGAAAGAAAGAAAGAAAGAAAGAAAGAAAGAACATCAAAGGGAAATATTTAAAAGTCAAAAAGAATAAACAAATGAACAAACAAACAAAAAAAGCAGAAACATAAGTGAAATACTAAAAAAATAATAAGATATAAAATAATAATAATAAATAATGAAGCATAATTCATTTTTTTGCAATTTCCTTAATGAAAAAGAAACAAGAAGAAAGAAAGAAAGAAAGAAAGAAAGAAAGAAAGAAAGAAAGAAAGAAAGAAAGAAAGAAGCATGAATTTAATTTCATGAACATCAATGTGAATGGTTTAAAGATAAAACACAATTCAGAAAATGAATAAATGAACGAACAAACAAACAAATAAACAAGTAATTAAATAAATCAAGCAGAATTAAAAAAAAAAAACAAATAGAAATAATCAAAGAAAAATAAAGAAAAGTAGAATTACATTAAGAATAAGAAAGAAAGAAAGTTAAACAGAAAACTTTTGAAAAGTGTAAACGAGTCTTTAAAATTTTTGGCACTGAATTAGAAATATGAGTGGAATTAATAATAATAATAATAATAATAATAATAATAATAATAATAATAATAATAATAATAATAATAACTTAATGTATGCCGGCTTCTTCAAAGAGTTTCATCCAGATGTGAGAGCGAGCCATGCGCGCGAACCCTTTGTCGTCACGGAGACGGAGCGAGTTGCAGGGTGTGTGACGTGTAGTCTGTTCAGGAGCATGACTCAATCTTACTTCCTGCTCTCTTACCATCGACATCACAGAAAATATAATTGTGTGTGTGTGTGTGTGTGTGTGTGTGTGTCCAATCAGCCAATATTTCAAAACCAGTCCAAACAGTTGTTTTACATCCTCTGCACCAGATTCGCTTTTATGCACAGAGTTAAACTCCAAATACACTATAGCACGTGAATGCTTTAATCGCTTTTATTGCATTTAATTTATTATTGCATAATATCGAATTTATGACGCAATAGTTCACTGTTCAGCGCATGCGCAAAAGTGGAACCTTAAAAAGTTGATTTGATGTTTAATTCAACTTATTTTTTTCTGGTTTTCACCAGTCATCTCATCGTACAGCCCAAAAGAATTCGATCACACATACACTGAGCCAAAACGGGAACGGATCTTCAGTCCAAGCGCACAACAACCAAGCCGGTGTGTGTAAGTGTGTGAATGAGTTAAAGCCCCAGACAGTGTTACAGACAAGTTAACTGAGAGTGACTTAAAGACAGGAGGGGGTCTAACCTCGAGGAGAGCATTTTAGATGAACAAAACGGAGCTGTTCCAAAGACTGTGACCTCCTGCTCATTGTCACAAGGCCATCGATCTACCAGCAAAACATCATCAACACACACAACCACACACACACACACACAAACACAGTTTTACACAACCACCCACACTAATATATTTTCTTTTAAAAAAATAATAGCACAATACTATCAATCAACAATGGCAATCATTTGAATACTGCATTTAATATATATTTATTATTTATTATTATTTAATATTATTATTATTTTATTTGTTTGCAATTCACCTCCATGTGCACCCCATTACCACACCTGCGGTTTAATATGCACAGCATCCGGCGTATATCTCTGTGGATTTGACTTTCGTTTTCCTTTTCTAAATAATCACTTTTCCGAACAATCACACGCGCGCTGAACGCACAGGAGTGTTTTCCGGAGTGCTTTAGCTTGCGCCTTTACGCACAACACCAAAGCGCGCCGCAGCCTGCAGTCTTCTACTTTTACCCACACCCTCAGCTTACCGAATTCTTTTCTCTCTTTTTTTTCCAACAACTTTATCCTGCTAAGAACTAATCAAAGACATTGGAGTAACCAGGCATCTCCACTAAACCTGAACCGATCCTGAAAAGTCAGTAACCAAATAAATCAATATCTACCTTTTAGACAGACTAAAAACGCAAAAGTCACATCCTATTTTATAAGAAACATATTAGTTATTTTTACTGTGCAATAAATGATATATTGCAATCAAGTCATAAATTGTAAAATATATCTCCATCTCTATATATGTTCTTTTATTGATTTGGGTTTAGTTGAATTTATTCTTGCTCTTTGTTGGTGTAATAAGAGTATTTATTTCATAAAGTATCTATCTATCTATCTATCTATCTATCTATCTATCTATCTATCTATCTATCTATCTATCTATCTATCTATCTATCTATCTATATCTCAGCAATTTGCATTTCTCTTAAAATGACATCACTCTGTCTGTCTGTCTGTCTGCCTGTCCGTCCGTCCGTTTGTCTGTCTGTCTGTCTGTCTGTCTGTCTGTCTGTCTGTCTGTCTGTCTGTCTTGGTAATGAAGAAAATCACAACGTGCACATTTGAAACCAAGCTTCAGACTAGTAAACGAGGCTACCTGGTTGACCTTTTGCTCGCTGAATTGTGCTCGGTTTGGAGGACGGAGGTGGCGCGCGGCGGGGGTTCGGCGCTGGAGCAGCTCGCGCGACGGTGCACGTATACGGGAGCCGGGACTCAGAGCTCGGCTGCAGGCGCTCTTCCGAACCGGGGTCTGCTGCAAGGTAGAGAGAGAGAGAGAGAGAGAGAGAGAGAGAGAGAGAGAGAGAGAGAGAGAGAAAGATCAGCGCAACGGCCAACGCAGTATACACACATGCACCACTCGCGCGCGCTTTCTCACACACGTTCTCTCTCTCTCTCACACACACACACACACACACACACACACACACACGGACACTCATACACACACGGACACTCATACACTCGTTTTAGCCCAGATGCAAGCTCAATACACAAATAGACCCATTATCTCTCCAGAACCAGAAGTCAGACAAAGTGCACGTGAGGTCTGAGATTTTGTAGTCACTGATGCACTGCAATTTAAAACGTGCAATACACGTACATACAAAGCCGCAAAGGTTGTGCACGAGTGCAGCACGCTGGCCTGGTTAAACTGTTCTTGCGTTATGAGTAAACGCGAACACGTGTAAAAAATAAAACGAATCTGTATTTTGTACAATCTGCTCAGAAAGTGAATATGCAACAAAAACAACAACAAAATAAATCGGAGTAGGTGCGCAACCACAATTTTCACAATGAAAGAGTTTTGATTTGAATGGAACTCATACAAAGGGGGAAAAAATAATACATCTGAAATAGCCACCAACAAGAGTTTTTGGCATGTTGGGTTTTTCCTCACTTTTTTCTCTCTGTTTTATTTTAAATAAATAAAACAATCAGGACAAAATGTTGAATCGACTTTTTTTTAAAGTGTGGTAGGATTGAAAACAAACGAGCTGTGCGTCCGAGCAATGGGAATAAATATGTAAAGCAAAACTCAAGGAGGTAAAGAAAATTCATAGCTGGTTGTTAGATTTTTAAAGAAATGCAAATGAATGATAATTATAATTATAATACATGCGAAAAATGATTTACCACAAATAAATAGCAACCCAAGAAATAATGCATCGCAGATTGTGAATGCACATCTGGTTAATCTGATATCTATAATCTAACCTGCTTCTGGTACGAATTTTTTTTTACTAATTTATATTCTTATTTATTTTATATTTTATTACCGGTTTGTGCTCTACATGCGAGATTTTAACCTGGACCCAGTGCACCGTATGTAACGTCCGGATCTTGCAGGACTAAAGTCGGCATGTATGTGCAGTACAATCTGAAAGAGACTAGCGCCCCCTCTCTGTCATACACAACATACAAACACGACTTTCCATCTATTAATGATTTATAAAAACATATTTCCTATGCTCTTATTCTATTAAAAAAAACACGACATCTACACCAAGAAAAGTGAAGGATCCTTCATTCTGCTGTAAATTTTAGTTATTTGGTCTGAAGGATCTGAGTGCTTTAATCAAAAGTCGGTTTATTGTCCAAGATCCAAGGGCACAAACTCAACCTCGAACCTGCAGTGCTACATGTGCAATAAAAATGTTTTTTAGACCCCCTAGAACAGCCCTGACTTCATAAACAAACTCTTGGTGTTTGAGAAACACTGTTCCACCCAGGAACCTTTACGCATATCCTACAACATGACGATCTGGATAGCTTTTAGGGCCCCAAATAGATACAAACCCTCTGAAAAAAAGGGTACTAAGGGTACTAAAGTGTCCCATTGTCTCCTATACGATTGTACTTTGGATGCTTTTTTCTCCCTAAAATCTTATACCTTGTAGACTTCAGAGGCACAAAAGGTGTACTGACACCCCAGAACCTTGAAGGGGGTTAAGGGAGTTGTAGCAAAACACACGCGCATAGGATGACTAGATGAGATACTAGCAGGTTGCAATCATGTGTGTGTGTGTGTGTGTGTGTGTGTGTGTGTGTGTGTGTGTGAGAGAGAGAGAGAGAGAGAGAGAGAGAGAGAGAGAGAGAGAGAGAGAGAGAGAGAGATTGAAAAGCCTCTGGTCCGCTCGCGCCCCCGGTAACCTAGAGAACAGCATGAGAGCCCTTAAGCACGCGCTCGCCTTCTCGCTCAATAAACGCGCTGGAGAGAGAGAGAGAGAGAGAGGGGCTTCCAGCAAACAGACGAGTAAAAGGACAGAGAGCTGACAAAGGAATGAAGAAGAGAGAGAGAGAGAGAGAAAGAAAAAAAAATAACACAAGTACAGTAAATTAGCTGAGGGAACGGTACTCGACAGTGAAAAAGGAGACAAGCTGGAGGCAAAAAAAAAAAGAAAGAAGAAAAAGACAAGACGAGACACTTTCCACAAAGCAACTCTGGACTTCGTTATTAGAGCATTGATGCATTGGTGAATAAGTTTATTCCTGGACGTCATTAGGGCATGTAGGAATCCTATACACCCTGCATTCCATCCCATCCCATCTCTCCCTGGCCCAGTATAACATATTATAAATATATTATATTATATATATTTAAGGAAATAAAAATATTAAATCCTTCACCAGATCTGAACACTTTAGAAACCTTGCTGCATTGACTACAATATAACCATAATTGCACCTAAAGTTTCTTCGCGTGCGTGTGTGTGTGTGTGTGTGTGTGTGTGTGTGTGTGTGTGTGTGTGTGTGTGTAAAACTCTTCATAAAGAGGGGGCGTGATTCTCGCTTGTCAAATGCAACAGTTTGATCGAGGCTGAATGAAATATGCATGAAAGTTTGCACGACATTTTCCATCGTTTCCTATTATTCCAGTCTCAACACGCACTTTCATTATAGTATCATGTGTGCAATATGACACTGTAGCAAGCCAATAAAATAAATAAATAAATACATATATATATAATATTGTGTATGCAAATATATGTCATGTTTAAAAAATAAAAAAAAAGTATGCCAAAAGAAAAGAAAGAAATACTGATGAACTGAGTGAACGTCGCTTGTTTAAGTGTCTATGGGACATTTATGGTCCGAGCGCGCGCGCGTCCGGGTGAGACAGAGACAAGTAGGGGATCTCGAGAAGCTTTTGTCCAAGCATTGAACCGGAGAGAGAAAAAGAAAATAGAGAAAAAGAAGTCGTTTAAATGGTTCAAGGAAGATGTCCAGGATCCGAAAGCAAGCAAGAGACTTCCTGCGTGCGCGTAAAAGCGTCTGAGGCTTGGACCCCGAGTGCACGCGTCCTGCTGCCGGTGTGAGGAGTGTGTGTGTGTGTGTGTGTGTGTGTGTGGTGGGTCAAGCTACACCAGGACCATAGAAAGGGAAGACGTCTCGGCATCTCATTTCCATGACAACCGGCGACATTATGACGACCTTTCGCGAATGTGAACCAGAGACCCAGAGCCATCAGTCCGCCCGTCTGGAGCCGAGACATCGCCTGAGACATCGGCTGAGACGTTGCTGAGATATCGGCTAAAACATCGTTTGAGACATCGCCTGAATGGAGACGCGACTCGTCTCAGACGCTCCACAGGTTTCCGCTTATTACCGTAACTTTTTTTTTTCAACTTTTTTTTTTTATACAAAATTGAGTAAAATCGTAAAACCGGCTCGTTCTGACGTAAGAACTTTCCCCCCCAAAAAAACTGAAATAATCACTTACTTGTTTGCTGTGACGGTTCCGTCTTTACATATGTTTTTAAACCCTTAATAATTCCCTGTGCATATCCAACAGAATAATGCCGGAAAAAAGTAAAAAAAAAAAAAAAACTCTGATGAATGAAGATCGTAGAGCCGCAAAAAAAAAAAAAAAGTGATCAAGTTTCTTTGATATTATAATTGATATAGTTTTAAATTTCTCTTTTGTAATTGTATAATAATAATAATGATGAGAAAAAAGAGTACTCCGTTCAGCTCCGGTCAGCTCCAGTGGATACAAAAAAGAAACCGCGTGAAGTGGGACAGAAGCGGGACGCGCCGGGGATCAAGTCGCAATGTGCCTTTTGTTTATGTGTCGCGCTGAGCGAGAAAGAAAGTCGAACAGCTTCATTTATGCGCGTCTGCCTTCTACATAGGCAGCCTGGTATGCGCTACGTCAATGTGACGCCATGGGAGAGGTGACGTCGAGCCTGCACTGTAGCGCCCCCCTCCCCTCCCCTCCCCTACTTCCCCGCTTACAGTATATACACACACATATGCTCTCCATGCCAAGACACACAGAGAGCGTTGCATTGATCTTATGACTCTACGAACTATATTGTTTGAAACTGCGCGGGAGGGTGTTGTTTTTCTGTTGTAAAAAAATTGTCTCTAATTATGATCTTAAACACGATTTGCTGAAATGCATTACATTATACAAATCCATGACTTCTAGTGTGAATAAAGTTGTAAAGTTTCAAATGCAAGCCAAATCACGATCGTTGTATCTGGCTCTTGCGTTTGCTCAAGTGTTACAACTGTTAAACAGAGTATATTAGCAAGCATGTAAATCAATCTATTGGAAATACATTTTATTATCATTTGCAATTCAGTACACGAGTGATAATAGGAATCCTTGGTCAAATAGGATACAGGAGGAAAAGCTGTTGTACAAAGAGCAATGTAAATCAAATGGATTTAATATTAGACACAGAGTATAGTACGTAATAGTATGTGTTTAAACAAAACTTCACTTAATTTCAATCAAAGGCTCACTGTTAAACCATGTTAAACATAATAAATTAGCAAATCGACTTAAATACAGTCTGATAACAAATCTAAAAGTGATACTATTTCCACTGGGCTGTTTTTATATTTTACACTGTGCATGCAGATCAGTTCAACACTATAACATAAGGAGCACTTTATATGCATTTATTTGTGTTTTGTAACTGGCTTGTGTTTTTTTCTTTCAAAAGAAATATACATTATATCACTCAGTAATGGATGGACTGGAGTTGAAATTCTTAAAAACATTTTGAGGAAAAGCGCGCCGGCGTGCTCGCTAAACGTAACGTTATACACGGTCGAGCGTTAACCCACTAGCACTAAACGTGCACTGGCCAATCACAGGACGCGTAATTTCTTGGTCCCCGTTCTAATTCTGGCCAATGACCATCTCTTGGAGGCGGAGCAAAGAGCTGACGCACTGGGGCGCGTGATTGACGCAAGCAACGTTTCTAAAAATAGCAGCGGGCGGCCCGGCGGTGTGAGATAGCCGATGCTTCATTCATTGTACCGGGGCGGGTCCGTTTATTTTAGACATTTGATTGTGTTCCAGCCAATCCAAATATAGTCGTAGACAGGTATTTTTAGCGGAAGCGTGTCCCCGTTTCCTCTTGCCAGGGAACAACCTCATGACACGGCCGTGTTGTAACGGGAGATTGGCGCTAGCTCGTGGGTTCACTTCTCCAGCTCCAGGAGCACAGCTCGGTGGAATCGGGGTTCCATGTAAACCGATTGTTTTACTTCCTGTTTTTAGAAAGACGCGTCCAAAGGTGTCAAAGTGATGGCGTGAGTAGAAAAGCACGCCAAGGGAGAAAAAGGCAGTCTTTGACATGGCTCTGTATAGTTTCGAGCTATTTTTCAAAACGAGATAATAAATAGATACAATAATACATAAAGCGGGACCAGTTTTCTTTTGACTTGAATCCCAAATTGAATACAATTCGTGTTCTTGCATTGCAGGTTGCACGCCTTGGTGAACGGAAAAGACGCTTCAAACCTCTTCAGGTCCATAAAAAATTGTCAAAAAAAGCACGAACGCTCTCATTACGACGACTTTACTTGCCAACAAAGCGTCTTTATAAACTGTACAAACTGTAGAGTCAATCTGAAGCACTTGCGACTGTCTAATAAAGCTGAAGAGAAACTTTAGATCTTGCGCATGCGCAGAAGCTAATTCCCGTTCTGTAAGATGAGTCTCTGAGTGAGCGCGTGCTGGGGGGGGATTCCACTTTCCATGACCTCTGTCATCCTCACCTTCTTCCACACACTCGGTCATTTTGATCAAAAGTTTGACGTGAAACACTGTCACCACCAGAGCAGTTTAATTTACAAGAATATAAAAATCATCAGTAAAGGTAAAGATCTTCCTGACCTTCGAAGCTGAGGTGCAGGTTCACACTTCTTAGTCACTTTGCACAGTTGATGCCTGTTTTTTTTGTTTGGTTTGGTTTCAATCAGAACAGACTCATGCACCACCAGATGGACTCCAGTCCGACACTGGACACAGTGCATACACACATTCAGAGGTTTTGTCAGATCTAGCTCAGGGGCAGCTCAGCTTGGAGGGAAACAGAACTCCGAGGAATCCCAGGGGGAAGAACATGCAAACCCATTCGCATACAGTAACCAGAGCTCAGGACGAAACTGGATTGACCCTAGGACTGTCAGGTGGCAACTTGACCCACTGTGTGACCATGCCACTCAATAAATAAATGATTGTATGTGTATATATACATGCATATCTATCTATCTATCTATCTATCTATCTATCTATCTATCTATCTATCTATCTATCTATCTATCTATCTATCTGTCTGTCTGTCTGTCTGTCTGTCTGTCTGTATGGACAAAGTACTCAAACCATGTACTTGAGTTAAATATACTTGATAAAGTAGGTAAAATATGACTCTAGTGACTCTTTTGAACTTTACTAGAGTAAAAGTTCAAAAGTATTTGCCTTTAAATGTACTTAAGTGTCCAAAGTACTCTGATTTATTATAACTATAATGTTTCTAATATAATTTTTGTCACATGACTCTTACTTAATCAACTCAGTTTATGTGAAAAGACCCTGATGTTACTCTAAGCACACCAATCTATTAATATAATGATCTTAATTATAAATCAAACACTGATTAATATCTATACAAATGATCATTAGCCCAAAACCTTCTTTCAATTACTTAAAAAATATATATTTTTATTTATTTTACAATTTTTGTCTTAAAATTCAGAATACACTGCATTAGTGCAGCCCTACAAATCTGCAGTATTAACAGAAACATGGCACACAGACCCGAATTTCCAGAATGTGTTGTTCACGTTCTGCATTTGGCTCAATTCAGGATTCAAGGCATTCACAAGGTTCAGGTTCAAAGTGCTGTGAATGTGAAAGCATGACTAGATTAGACACCTTGACACTTCATGGACTTCCAGAACAGCTCAATATTAGAGTTTAGTGTCTGAGACCATGCATCAAGGTCACTACCCTGCTTCGCTCACTCCACTTCGGTGTTTCAAAGTGATCTGAATGACTGGAAATGTCATGTATGCTTGATATACACTTGACAGGATTGAAAGGCATTTGGTTTTGGGCCCTGTTTCACTCTGTCCTGAGATGACCCCAATAAAAACTGCTCTCAGTTGATGGAAATGATCTGAGCTTGCAAGGCAAAAGCTGTCGGAAACCATATTGTCACTGACACCTGTGTCATCGTGCATAATGCCTCGGACACAATCTGTTTACTCATAAAAAAGTTTCAGCGTTGTGGTATCACTGGGAGAACCCCTGTGGCTTTATGTAAAAGGTTGTAAAACTGGAGCCTGGGAATGGTTTAACTATTAAAGTTGGCTGTTTTTATTAGTGGTTGTTTTCGATCAATAAATATTTCTCCTATATGATTCTGCAGAGGTAGAATGAATCCTAGGTGATGGTGGATGTAGAAGGGAGGAATGCTATGACCTGCTATTTAGGATGACATCGTGCTGTTGATTAGCTTTCATAGGAAGTTAAATCTTCATCAACCCTAACCCTAACCATAACCCTTATGTTTGCTAATGGTGTTCACACCCCAAAAACAATAATCTACCACATTTGTACCAGGGTGATGGTTATCACAGTTTAGTAGGTATGGCAAAAAAAAGAAGAACTCCTACGTTTCCTGGCACGCCTGTATATCTGTGAGTTGTAGATGAGTGTCTGAATGGCAGAATGACATTTACCATGCTGAATCATTGCATTAATACTCGCCACAGGAGTGACATAACAATGCTTCCATGCTACCCACAATGCATTTGATGTTGCAACATCAGCACTACTCAACCATGAAGAATCATACAGCCTACAACCCAATGAGCATTTTCTGACTCATGTTTGATATACATCTTCATTATAAATCCTCACCAGAGATTTCCGACTAGTGGGCGGGAATACTCATAGGATAGGATGCCAGTCTGTCATCAGGCACCATGCACCATGCACACCTAGGAGCAATTCAGTATAGTCAACATACTCTCTGTGTTTTTGGGACATATTAGGATACCGGAAAAACTGGACCCAGAAACCCAACGCAGACATGGGGAAACTCACAATTGAACCTGAGAACTTTGAGGCTGCAACACTTTTTTTTAATGTACATGTAATAATGCTAATAAATACATTTGAATCTTTCATGTACACTATATGGAAAAAAATATATATCTTTTTTTCAACTTTAAAACTTTTTTCAAAGTTGAACCACAAAAACAGTTACCTCAAAGTTGGAGGCACACAATTGCATAAGGTGTCTGGATGCGGTAGCATTGAATTTTCACTTCACTTGAACTAAAAGACCCAGACATGCTCCAGCAAACAATGCTTCTGTGCGCAAAGCAAGCTCAATGAAGATATGATGTAGATGGGTTGCAGTGAGTGATTTTAATTGGCCTGCCGTAAAACTCTGACCTTAACAATATTGAACACATTTGTAATAAAATGGAACCTTGACTACACCCCGGGCCTTCTCTTCCTACATCAGTACCTGACTTTACTAAAATCATTGTGTCTGAATGAGCAGAAATCTCCACAAGTTCACTCCAAAATCTAGTGGAACATCATCCCAGAATAATGAAGGAGATTATAACAGCAAACGGGGATTAATGTGAAATGAGATGTTCAGAAAGCACAAACTAATGATGATCAGATGTTCACAAATTTTTGATGCAGAGTTCAAGTGTAACATTATTTTTTAAGTTGAGGGTTCCTATTTAGGTGTTTTTTTTTTTTGGATGGATAATGAACCTTTCCCCGGTCTTTCCTATACCTTTGTACATATGTACAGTTTTTTTTTACAGTCTAACCTATATTTCATACAAAATTATTATTAATTTATTTCTGCATTAAAAAAAAACAAAAAAAAAAAGTTAAACGTATGATGAATGGTTTAAGCCTTATGATGTTTTGGGCCTTTTATTTGTTTTCTATTAGTCCAATCACAAAAGGAATCATTAATATAGGATTCTATTTCTTCTCAATTATACAAACTGTTGACATGATTAAGTAAAAATTCCTGATTTAATTTAGTCGCTTGATTAGTTTAATCCATATATTTCCATGGTAAAATGTGCCAATGAAAGTAACAGTCAATGAGAGTATGCCAAATTATGCTTCAAACAACTGCGGTCATTGTTACACACCCACAAAGAGTGTGGCTAAAGTATACATTTTTAAAACATCCCGTATTTTGGATTATTAAAGATAATTGAAATGAAGTAAAACTGCTGACAGACAGATGTGTCAGAAGCGAAAAATATCTGTTTGTATCCTCTTTTAATCTGAGTGTCCCCTTCAAAAGAAAAATAAGCCCCAGCCATATTGTCTCACACCCATATTTGCAATGCACTCCCTTTCTTTGAAGTTAAATGCAAATGCAGAGGTGATAGAAGGAGTCTGTCTGTGAACCGTGTAGGCGTCTGGCTTTATTTATTTTTAAGTGTCTTAAGACTTCCAGTGTAGTCTCAATAATTGCTCAGCAGGTGTTCATAGGTAAACTACTCAAGACCTTTCTTGCTTTCAGGGCACTCATGACTCACATGTTATATGCAAACAATATTACATATTGGGTTGTATGGGACATCATGCGACGCATAAAGCCTTCCTTTTAATCCCAGTACAATTTGAATGGATTAATAAAGAAGAAAGACTGAGTCAAGGTTTCTTGAAATTCAGCAGACAGTTTTGTTCCGAGAATATTTCACACAGGAAATGACAGGATAAGTGGAGGGTCCAGTGAACATCTATCATGTAAAAAGAAGCATCCCGTAAAAAACAAATGTATTAATAATTGTCAGTTTATCAGAATTCCAAATCTTAAAATCTCATTTTTCCCCACCAATTTTATTATATGTTCATTTTGCACCACTCTTCTTAATTATAACAGATACTGACCTTTAAGGGTATAGATTAACACATTTCCTTTGAGACACATACATTTTTTTTAGACTGCTGCACATGCTAAATCACAGGGCATTGTAACACTCAGAGGAAGCATCTTTCTTCTTCTACACACATTGGCTCACATTACAGTGACTGAGGGACACTGTGGAGACAGCGGAGTGAGAGTTTGTTGGTCCTCCCAGCCAGACAGCATGCTGTTCTACAGTACTTCTTAAATGCAGGACAAGGATTTTCAAAGACTTTGTAGCTGTGTCAAGTTTTTATGATTGCTGTATTGCACATTTTTTAACCCAAATTTTGTAATTTTAGATTGATTTACTGTAATTGGTGTCATTATAAACAATCAAAAGCCTTATCTATTTTTAAATCTATTTTAAAGCACACTAAATATATTAATTTTTTTACCTTTTAATAAGCTTTTATTATTTATTTAATCTTATATTATTTAGTTTTTATTAATCTTAACCAGTAATACATTTGCATTTTGTTCTCTATTTTATTATTATGTACAAAAATGACTGGTCATTCTTTTGATTTCAGGATAGAATAATTTCAGGTTCATAATCTCACAAGTGCTACTTGGAAAATATGGAAAAGCACATTTAATCAAAAGCTTTTTGTGTTTTTTTTTATTTTTCTCATTGGTTTTCTATGTTGAGGATTGTGGATTCGAAAGATTATTTTAAAGTCATTGAGACATTTCAATTCAGGCAAAAAAGAAACACATGCAATTCAAAATGAGCTCTGAGGCTCTTTTTGTTATTAAATAATAATCAAAACTGCAGCATGATGTAAAATCTGTCATACAATTAAAAAAAAAAAGTCTGTCATAAATGTTTATGACATCATGCATTATTGGCTGAGCAAAAAGTATTTTTAAACATGAATCACATTTTGAGTTTTTTTTTAATTCAATGGTAGGGAAAAGTTCATTCTGTGTCAACGGAGCGGAACAGACCACAGTTCAGACAAAACCTTAATATGGGCTGTCAGGGAGTACCTTACAAAACAGAATCAAGAGTGACAACCAAAGTCTCTAGGAGAACTGTGTCGGATTTTCTTAAAAGTTGCTTGGGAAAACCATACAATACAGAAACGTGTACATTAGACAACTCAGGAAAAAATATTTGAATTTCATTTAAAGAATTTGAAGAAATCTTTGCTTTATAGCCAGTCTTATGGATTACTACTAGAAAACGGTTTGAAGACTATTAGAAGATTACACATTTTACTGTATTATTGATTTTATTCTGTTTACTGTATATTAGTAAATCATTAACATTATTAAAGGTTTTAGTGAAAGGTGAAAGTAAAAACATAATAGTTTATAAAGCCTGTCAAAAGTTTGGAAACTTTTATTTAAAATTGTCACCTTATGCAATAATAGTAGTTTTTTGATTAAATTCATGTAGATATGTTTAGTTCCAAGTTCCAAGTTTATTTTTGTATTTGGAGAACACGCTTACTAATGTATACATGTAGGTTAAACATAAAATGAATGGTAAAGGGAATACTGGACCAACATGGCTACCATTCCATACTTCATACTCGGACTGGAAGCAACTTTATTTGTCGCATTTTAAAGTTGGTTCCAGTCCAAGTATGAAGTATGGAATGGTAGCCATGTTGGTCCAGTATTCCCTTTACTATTCATTTTATATTTGCATTATTTAGAGAACAAACAGTGGCTGGAGGGTTATTTATTATCGAATGACCAGCTCATGAAATATATAACTAGTGAAGAACACTTTCAGCAAATTTTAAAAAAAAGGCATGGCAAAGAATTTCAGGTGAATAAACTACCTGCACAGAGGCCAATATATATATATATACAGTACAGACCAAAAGTTTGGACACACCTTCTCATTCAAAGAGTTTTCTTTATTTTCATGACTATGAAAATTGTAGAGTCACACTGAAGGCATCAAGGGCTATTTGACCAAGAAGGAGAGTGATGGGGTGCTGCGCCAGATGACCTGGCCTCCACAGTCACCGGACCTGAACCCAATCGAGATGGTTTAGGGATGAGCTGGACCGCAGAGTGAAGGCAAAAGGGCTAACAAGTGCCAAGCATCTCTCGGGGAACTCCTTCAAGACTGTTGGAAGACCATTTCAGGTGACTACCTCTTGAAGCTCATCAAGAGAATGCCAAGAGTGTGCAAAGCAGTAATCAAAGCAAAAGGTGGCTACTTTAAAGAACCTAGAATATGACATTTTTCAGTTGTTTCACACTTTTTTGTTATGTATATAATTCCATATATAATTCCACATGTGTTAATTCATAGTTTTGATGCCTTCAGTGTGAATCTACAATTTTCATAGTCATGAAAATAAAGAAAACTCTTTGAATGAGAAGGTGTGTCCAAACTTTTGGTCTGTACTGTATATATATATATATATATATATATATATATATATATATATATATATATATATATATATATATGTGTGTGTGTGTGTGTGTGTGTGTGTGTGTGTGTGTGTGTGTGTGTGTGTCAGAATCTATAAAAAACTAGGTGTTTTCAAACTTTTGACAAGCACTGTAGTTACTTGATCTCATCATGAAAAAAAAACATATTTGCAAACCACTTTAGTTCTAAGAACATAAACATTGTGCAATATATTGACCCAACTCTTATTCACTGTTCACAGGTATTTGAGTAATTCCATTTTGTCATTTGGTAATAAAGGGAAACATTTCATTGGCAGCATGGGCTATTGGTTGAAGATGTTCCTGTGTGTCATGCTGTTGATTGATTGATTTATATTTTGGACAGGGAAAGATTAAAAAAACTAGTTGTAGGTATCATGTGGGAGAAAAAAAATAGAAATGAGTGTTTAGTGAATCAGAATCCTGACATTTACAGCTTGGGTTCACTTTCATATGCACACACACACACACACGCACGCATACACTCTCACAAAAAAATTTATTATTGCTCATCATTTCAGAATGATACGACAAAATAATTATTTGTGACCTTTCGGACTGACATAAGACACATAAAAACAGTTACACTTGGTGATATGTGCAGAACTGCGTTGTGGAGTTCCCATGATTGGCTCAAATTCCTCACGACTTGCCAGAACATCAACCATACCCATTTCCCAAAAGTCAGCTAACTGCTTTTGTGTATTCCATGGTTAAGCAGTTGTGACATTTTGCATAATGCCAAACTGATGATGCAACTTTGCCGGAAGGTTCGTGACTTTGAAGACAAAGACGGGCACGCTAAAGCACGTTCCACCAATGAGTTCTCTTGCTTTGACTATTGCAATGCATTACTCACAGGACCTCTTACAATCTGAGATGATCAATTACAACTTGTACAAAATGCAGCAAGCAAAACATGTACCTGGTGATATTAGAGCAGGGATAGCATGACTTCATCTGGCTTTCCTTTGAACTGATTATATACAATCTTTCACACGTTAAAAAATCTGTTATAGTCCAGCAAACGTATGAGTATGTAAAGTATGAAACATCTGTTTTCAAGACGACTTTTCAGGTTTTAATCACTAAATATTACCATGAAAAAAATCACCTCCATATTTTGTTTTCACTTTAGTATTTAACTAGCTTTAAAGCTTAATTTATTTTATAATAATTGGTTGAACAACAAAATATTTTTAATAGTATAATTGCAATAACATTAATATAATACAATTGCAAAATAATCATGCAAAATAATAATACATTTGTATTTATTCAATTAATAATATTGAATTATTTTACTTACTGATTGGATTCATTATTCATGATTAATATTAATATAATAAAATAGCAAAATGGTAATAAAGTAAATAATAAAATAAGTTTGTATTTATTTAATAATAAAATATTTGTCTATTATACCTATTAATTTACTCTGCTTTTTTAACTTCAATGTAATTATTATTATGTAATTATTATTAATATTATTATTATTATTATTATTATTATTGTTGTTGTTGTTGTCTTTGTTGTTTTTGCTATTGTTGTGGTTGTAATTAGTGATTTTTAATAATGTATTATATAAAAACATGAACCCTGGGTCACTGAGAAGATTATATTTAGAAAAAAATGCCACACAATCACTTATATTCATTTGTTCATCTCCGTTAGTGTCTTTCTTTTATCCAAGTCAGAGTCATGGTGACTTCCAAGCCTATCCAGGGGACATTCCTGCACATTTAAATACACATTAATACAGTGAGTAAAAAGACACGTGCACATACACAAGACATACACATGATGAAATGCATTCTTTTACATAGAAAAGGAGTAAATACTTTCACCCCCTCAGTTTACAGATGACTCAGTTGATAAGCCTGCTTTTGAAAAAAGGTATTCCCCCTGAGTATATCACTCACACACACACACATCCAGTGCCACAAGGCTACTCTTACAAACTCTCTTAGAATAGCTTAGGTATAATGAAGGCCTCTGGAGGCTTCTGGTTTTTCAGGTTACATTAACCGCCTTCGTTCATTTTTTTCCCCTTTCTCAGTAGCCCACGCTTCAGAGAATTCTCAAAAAACATTCTCTTACATAGAAAAAAGATTTAATTCATTAATAGGTATATCTCAGTGCATAGAAATTTTAAAGTCTAAATGTTGATTAATTCCTTTCTAAAACTATTACACTTGTATTATATGAAAAAAATATTACATCACAAGACTTTCATTAGTTTATATAGTTTTATATGATCACAATATGCTGGTTTAGTATCAGCGTTGCGATTTGAGAATGTTCGAGGTGAAAACTGCGTTTTTTTCTAGATGCCTACAAAAACAAAACACATTTTGTTAAGAAATTAAGAAGAAATCATTATCTTAGAAAGGATATTAAGACAAAACTACTTACAATATTTAGTTCTGGTCCACTAATCTGTGGGCAGCTTTTTTTAGTTTTATATAACGCCATGAGGACGTTTCACTGTTTGCATCACTCAAGCTTCTTTGTGTTTGCTATGTAAATTTTCGATTATAAAACTTTTCGTTTAGGACATCTACATAATTGTAGATCATAAACAATACATTTATAGCATTTGCCAAATTTCCTTTAAAGCAACAATTATTTCATTTATACAACTGAGGGTTAAGGCCCTTTCTCAGGGGCCCAGAAGTTGCAGCTTGTTAGCGCTCTGATTTTAATTTTAATTTTTTTTTTTCATTTTTATTTGTATAGCGCTTTTAACAATGAATATTGTCTAAAGCATTTTAACTGATAGTCTTCTGCTCAAAGGTCTTTACAGCTTAAAACTCAACCACTGAGCTCCCACTTTCTTGTCAGGTGAAAATGAAAAGGGCAAAAGGAAGCCAGTTTCAGTAAATACACAGAAATCATTGGGAGCTAGCTAGCTAGGTAGCGTTTGGGCTAGTTTGTGTCCAGAATGTTTATGAGACTGTTGTATAAAATAAAATTTTGCACTCACAAATGTGCTGTTAGAAACAATATTACAATTTTCAAGCTTTCTGTTTTATTTGATAACTGCACTGTTTATGGGTCTTTACTTTATAGGGGTCAGTGGTTTATAATTCAATGCCTTTCACAAAAGTTTAATTTAGCACTCTTTAAGATAACCATAAAATAAAGAAACCTTAATACAAATGACAAAAAACAAATGTGCTTAATTTGTGCTTGAACTAGAGTATAATAAAGTATAAACTCCTAAGTAAATTTTTACCTTCTTTCCAATTTGTCAAATTTCCATTTAGAATATCCTCAAAATATTCATATCCCAGAGATTCTCTGTAGCAGCATCAGGAAATGTAGTATTGTTTTTCAACACCTTTTTCGTTGGTTTCATGTAGGCGTAATTCTTTTGCCATTTAGATGTTCGTGGTTGTTTGCGATTACATCTGGAATGCGTTTTCTTTTCATTTGTATAAAATGCATGGTCTTTTGTATTCAACCAATAATGCCTGAAGATTTTTCTTTTCAGAAAGTGTCTCATAGGATGATTCATGAGTTGGGTTGGAAGACACAAACAGATTATGATTATGGGATTAAGCCTAATTATTAGTTTTTTTAGAATGAGAGATATTTTCCATTTTAAGTGTAATAGTATGTGTGTATCTTTATTAGCTTGTTGAACATATACAGTTCTTGTTTTGGCATGTATCGTTCCTGTATCCTGTGACCAATGCTTTGGATTTGCAGTGGACTCTAGTTTAGAAGGTCACAACTTCAAATTTTAGGACCATCATGCCGACACTGCTGGGCCCTTGAGCCAGGCCTTTAACCCTCAACTGCTCATTTGTAAGTCTCTCTGGATAAGGGTGTCTGCCAAATGCCATAAATGTAAATGCTTATTGATTAGTGTCTGAGTATGAAGTTTACTGAGGTCTTGGTGTTGCTGAAAAGGTTTAAGAAACAATTAAATATAACGTGCTTCATGTTATGATAAGGTTTAATTTACAGGATCAGTTCATTATTACCTCACCCCACTTCACCTCGAGTGATGCTGTTTTAGGAAAATAATCAATGACACAGTGGTGCAATGTTGCCTAATGTAAAACAGAGTTACTTAGTTAGCTTACTATCATAACGTTGAGTATTGTCTAATAAATTCATGTTTTACTCTTGGTATACAGTATGAGAGGTATTTGTCAATTATTCAAAACAAATTTATATAAATAATGACCATACAATTTTTGATTTATTTACAGTTGTGAAACATCAATGCTGACAAGGTAACTCCAGTTATAAATCCCTATCAGTAAACAGTTGATAACCTCGACAATATTGACTGGATAAAGGGATGAATATTTGCTGTAGCCTAGATGAAGTTTGGTTCCTCTCAAGATCTTTCCCTCATGTCAGCTCAGGTAGTTCCTTTTTACCGCTGCATCTGGCCCTTTAATTAGGGATAAACTTAAAGGGATAAATGTATTAATTAAATTCTATTCTCAATCTATTTATTCTGTGTAGCTGCTTTTGACATTGTCCATTGTTAAGTGCACTATATAAATAAAACTCAATTGAATTACACAGAAAGCTGCTTTAATATAGAAAGTGTTTCTCCACCAGGTTTAGTTTTTCCTCTCTTAAACTTACTTCAACAAATGAAATGCAGCTTATCATGATATTAAAGGGGAAAAAAGGAAAATACAAACTACACCATCACGAAGACTTTCCCCATTGGACAGCCATAAGTTGTCCAATATGACATTGGAGACTCCTGGACAAAAAAAGGGCCTGATTACAAAAAAAGAAACACCATACTAACATCTATGATTGGTAAATGATGATTGGAAGTATTGAGATGACAATGAGTGCATTATTATAAACTTACGATATAAATGACATTAGAGTAAAGAACTGTTATACATCTAGTTTATTACCAAGCAAGCAAGCACAATATAAACAACTACTTGTTGTTGATGTCTTTTGATGTCTAATTATTTGAAAAACCACAATTGGTACTTATAATTCTGCACTACCATGAGCCTGTGTGCTCACACTTGTGACTGTTGATGTGTTTTTGTATCCTGTAAGCATGGTGTATAATGTGGGAGATCAATTCTTATAACATACTAGAAACTTGTAGTAGTTTCAGTATATCTGGGTTATGACACGTTTGATTCACTTGCTTTAATAGAACCTTCATGCACATGTGCTCTTTTCAGTGCAAGCAGGAAGTAAAGAGTTTTTGATCATGTGACCATTTATGCAGCCATCATGAAAAATGAAAAGGTTGATAAAATCAAAGCATTATGCAATTTTATTTAACTGTATTTTGCTTTTCAGTGATGAAGTGAAGACACATTTATAGGAGTGTTTATGTGTGTGTGTTTGTGTGTGCGAATGTGGGTGAGCGTGTGTCTGTGTTCTTTCAGGACATGATTCAGAAGTGTCGAAGAGAGAGCCGTGTGGTGTATCTCTTTTCTAAATGTTTGGACAGAATGGGATTTTATCAATGACAAATAATCTTATTAAAGTTAAAAATAATCTTCTCCACATACTACGAGATCAACCTGCAAACAAGTTTACATTGTAAAATGTAAGGCTTTCCAAACATCTGGCTTCTTGGAACTTTTTGATGGTCAGTCACTTTGGTTTTCTTGGTGTTCTGAGAACATTATGTAATCATTCCTATAATGCTGACGCATCCTAGCTGTAGGAACATTAACACAAACCGTTTTATGGTGTTGCCTTTTGTAGCATCAACTTAGGAACACTGCGTAAACAACGTTCTAATAACAAACCCGATCATTATTACAGATGTTTATAGAACATTGGAGGGCGTGAGTTTTCCAATATTACAGCTTAAGTTTCTAAATTTAAAATTGTGAATTCATGGAAAAAAATGCTACACTGATTTTCACGGGTTTTCAAAGAAATATTTGTTAAATGTAATTCAAATGTAATTACATTTACGGCATTTAGCAGACAGCCTTATTCAGAGCAACTTACAATTACCTTATTTAAGGTAATCAAGAGCCCACCAACTTCCCATTACTTTTCCATTCATTTGCTAAACTTGTTCAAATGTTTATTAATTTTAATTCAATTACCTGTGAACAGTACTGTATTATATATAGCACAATTTCCATTTTAGCTGCTTAGCTACTATTTAGTATACCCTCCTTGTTTAAAGTTCATAGTTTTCACTCATTAAATGTTTATCAATAACTTTTCACTTTACACTTGACTGTCACACCCATATGTACATCTCATTCCAGATTCACCAATAACACAATACAAAACTTTACAAGCTTTATCTTCACTAGCTTCTATGTGACTGTGGAGATACTGTGTCCTGCTGTATACTGTGTCACAAAAAAACGTCAGATACTGCAAGAAGGCCTGGAGTGCAGTTTAGGAACAGTTTGGGAAAATATGGTGTGATAGTCAGGTGGTGGTCTAGTGGTTAAGACGCAGCGCTCCCACCGCTGCGACCCGGGTTCGATTCCCGGTCAGGGAACCATCCCCAGCCACTCTCAGTGCCGGTCCCAAGCCCGGATAAATTGGGGAGGGTTGCGTTAGGAAGGGCATCCAGCGTAAAAACATGTGCCAAATCAAACGTGCGGAGGATCCGCTGTGGCGACCCCTAACGGGAGAAGCCGAAAGAAAGTTAGTCAGGTGGACACAAACTTTTGGATGTATATGTAACATATTTCAATTATCATTCAATAAAGGTTACAGAAATTTAAACAGGTGGACAGAATATATAAATCTATTTCTTATTCTATTCTTATTTTTAATTCTCAAAGATTTTTTCCCCTATTTCCTTTAATGATCAGATTGTAAGATTTATACTATTATATTTGTTTTATATTTGTATTTTCTTATATTTTCTTATATTTTAAGAAAGTTCAAGCATGCAGTCTGGAATGTGTTGTTTTTTTTTTGTTTTTTTTGTAGTGTATGCGGGAAAAAATTACAATGAACAAAGATTTTAATTCTTGGATATGGTTGCCCAATATTTTGGAGAAAGTTCATTCTCCAATACTGCATGTAGTGGCTTGTTAGGCCTGTTGGGTTACATCCAATGAAAAGACCTTATATCATATATATATATATATATATATATATATATATATATATATATATATATATATATATATATATATATATATATATATATATATATATATATATAGCCTTTCTCTCAGCCTTTGCTGTGTGTCTCTTAAACACCACACACAGATATGTCCAAGACTTCTGTTTTGTAACCGTTGTGGTTCTGGGAAATGAGCCTTTTGCTCAAATCACCCACTCCCAAAAGAGTGACATTACCCAGCTTATCTCTCAGAGAGCTTGTCTCAACGCTTTAAAGAGAACACAGGGTTTTAAGTTCCCCTTAAAACACAAAACACATACTCATGGCAGCAGAGAGAAGTAAAAAAAAAAAGGTGGGGGGGGTGGGAGAAAAGACCTCGCACTCAACTCTCTCGTGTTTCGTATATTCAGTTTGTGTGTGTATGTGTATGTGTGTGTGTGGTAGTGGGGTTTTGCTGGCTGCATTGGTATCACCGGAGAAGTAGCTGCGTGCCGGTGTGTAACGGAGCGAGCCGATTACAGTGTGTATCAAAGCGATCACCACACTCTCAGGAGAGCAAGAGGGACTTTCCCAGCCCCTGGCCCTCTGCCTTTCCATTTTTTAACAGCTAAAATGGACCTAAAGCTGTATGGTGAAAAATTGCCAAGAGCGGCTTAAAGCTCTTCATGACATAAGAGGAAGGAAATATGGGTGCATGCAAGGTAATAGGTGCAAAATGTGCTTTTCCATTTCACAGTGAATTAGCGTGCCTAATGCAGACACGGTTGTAGAGATACACATATTGGTATGCCGCAGAGAGGTTTTGGGTCAATCTCTGGGTCAAGCTCATCTCTCTTTACCCTCAGACTCTGATTGGAAGTCCCATCCCCCCAAGGCCTTGGGTCTTCTTGGCAAAGAGACTGTCAGCTATCTCATCAGTCCTCTGGTGAGGCTGATATCGAGAGCCAGGGCTGCCACACAGACTCAAAGACCCAGTCTCTATCTCTCTCCTTCGTTCCTTTCTTCATCTCTCCTAGGCATTTTCTAAAGCCCATGCACAATTATGATGTTTCAAGGCAACACTGAAGCTGTTTCTTTAATTAGATTCTCAGCAGGATGGAGTTCACATCTTGTGGAACAGCCTGAATTCATGTCTTTATTAATGTGTGTATAAAGTCTTGATAGTGTTTTAAAACATGTTTATATCCCAACACCTTTTTCCTATATTACACAAAAGTTAGCATGCACACACCAACACACACACACACACACACACACACACACACACACACACACACACACACACACACACACATACACAAACAGGAAGCAGATCACAGCAGAGCTTTTGTGAGTGCCGAGGCTCCAGCGTTTTTTTGGAGCACGGTTCGAGAGCAGCTCTATCATGCCTGAGCACCTTTTCTTAACACACAGAAACAACACGGCTTTCCTCTCACTCTATTATCCCTTATCCCGCTATTTTATCCCGCTATTTCTCTTATTGCTTATCTGATTTCCATTGTATTAGAAAAGTGGACGGCTCTCTAATGACCCTGCCTATTTAAACAGCTGAATGCAGCCAGCAAGTGCACTGTTTAACAGCCTCTCATCATACACACACACACTTTCATGCACTCTACACCAGGCATGCATTGTTTTGGATTCTAAAAAAAAAAAACCTGCGTGACTCGATTTGTTGTATTATTTTTAAAAAACTGACCATTTTGCTAAAAAAAAAAAGTAAATTCATATGTAAATTTACAATGAAATATTTCATAATACACTTTTACACCATGACTATCAGATATCAGCTCTTGTTTAAGCCCTCTATTCCTCACTGTAACTCATTAAATGTCGCTAAACTTGAAAAATAAATATATACTACATGGCATTTTTTTAACATCCAAATCCACATTTAGTCCCCATTCTCTATATTATGTTCTATGTTTTTCATTGTTCCATGTTATAACAACTTCCACTCTTCTGGGAAGATGTTCCACTATATTATTTTGTGTGGTTGTGGAGATTTTTGGTAATTCATCATTAGTAAAATCATAAGGGAGAGGAGGCCTGGGATGCAATGTTCCAATTAATCCCAAAGGTGAATAAATTGGGCTGGATAGAAATTGGATAAAGTCAAAGTTTTATCGCAGGCTAATCAAAATTTTCCACCCCAACACATACAGTATCTTTATGGATCTGGCTTGGTGCATTGGGGGCATTATCATGCTGGAACAGGTTTGAGTCTCCTAGTTCAAGTTAAGGGAAATTATAATGCTACTGCATTTAAAGACATTCTATACAATTGTGTAACCGTGTGTGGAAGAACCACATGTGACTAAAAGTCAAGTGTCCCAATTTTCTTTTTTCCATATACTGTATTTTTCCTGTATGATTTCCTGTCGTATAAATAATGCCTAAACAACATTTTTCAAAATACAGCTCCATTGTTTTGTGATTGTTAAGTTAGTGTAAAACTCTTCAGTGTAATGAATACAATTATGCAGTCCAAGAGCTTTAATTGATGTTCACATAAAACATCAGAATGGGGAAAAAATGTGCAAATAAGAGACTTTGGCTGTGCAATCTGGCTGGTTTAAGTATTCACACAGGACTTTCACCTACAGCAGTCTCTAAAGTTTATACAGCATGGTGTGAAAAACGAAAGAAAAAAAACCCAAGCAAAAAATCAAGCAATGATTTTGCAGGTGTTAGAGAATGCACAACATTCTGAAACATGAAACAGATGGGCTACAGTAGCATAAAACCAGATTAGGTTTTCTTCCTGTCATGAATCATAACATGAATCTAAAAGTACAGTGGACATAATGTCATCCAAAGATCAAGATAAGATAAGATAAGATATGCCTTTATTCGTCCCACAGTGGGGAAATTTCTTAACATCAATCATGTTTTTCAATCAAATCATGTTTTTCATGTGTTTAACCATCAAATTTCAGTTAGTCTGTGCCTACAACCATGTCACAGTCACTGTCATTTTCCCCATGTTTAATTACCAGATTGGCATAAATGAACTTGCAATATCTGAGGAAAACTGTATGGTGGAGCTGGCTTTGATTCCTCTATACAGGAATTTCCATGACCCAGGACAAAACCTTGCTTGGAAACCTGTTTGTGTGGATTCCCTTGTCTTGCATTTCCATTCACACACACACACACACACACACACACACACACACACACACACACACACACACACACACACACACACACACACACACATCAAAGATCAATATCTCCAAGAGCTCAAAGGCAGGGCAAAAAAGAAAAAGGAAAAAGACAGTAGATACACTCAAAGACAATCTGGAGGAGAGTGAACTGAAGAACAAAAGGAAAGGGACCAGCACATTGTAGGTTTGTTGCTTTGTAACTATCTAAAGTTTATTTTATTCTTAAAAAAAAAATATATATATATATATATATATACTTTTACTTTCAACACTAAACATATAAAATCTTTAAAAAAGTATAACTGCCATTATGTTTAGATTGATTTTGACTGGCATAAAGAAAAAAATGACGCAGTGATACAAGTGATTTTTAGTCATTTTCTAGGCTACTCCAGCTCTGAGCTCTGAGTTTGAGTGTTAGAAAGTTGAGCCATATCGTGTAGCAGGTCTTTTAAAATAAACCTGGCACTAGCTGTTAATCTATCTATTACATTTTTGGCTGTGTTTACACAGTCTGGAACTTCCAGTAACCATGCCCTGCAGCTAGAGTGGAATATTCAAATCGCTTGCTCCACTCACTGTACATTCTCACTTATCTTCCAGTCCACTACGACACACAATGCCATTCAAATCAGATCAAACGCCACTGCTCAGTCCTGCACTGGTGCTATATTTGGCTGCCTTTTTCTCCATCAGGTAGCCAAGCCTTTGGGCTACGTGTTGCCTACACAACACTGGGTTATCTGATATATTAATCAAAAAATGGCTGATAAAAATATCCCGCAGTTATTACATTATAGGCCATGACGTCACCGTTGAGTATCTTTACCACCACAATGGCATTTCATTCAAAAGTTCTGTTTGGATTTTTTTTTCTTGCACTTTTTTTCAGCAACGAACAATGACATCAGCTCTGCCTCTCCTTCCCTCATCGTATAACTCTCCAGACCGGACAGTAACGGGTTAGCTGGGCTCCAAATATTTCTGCTCTCACCGGTTATATATTAGGAATCTGCTGTTTGTTACGAGTAGAGTAAATGAACGGGGGTTTGTTTATCTTTGTTGGAGTGCGCGAGAGTGAACTAGCTTGAGGAAAAAACGAGGGGGAGAGCGAGACAAGCTTCTCTATTTAATTTCTGCTTCATCATTGGGAAATGTGAGGAATGTATTAGAGGATCCGTCTCTCTAGAACTTACGCAGGGCTACTGGAGACACACACACATATGGCCTTGCTTTTGCTCTTGCTCACTCATAAGCACACACACACACACACACACACACACACGCACACACACATGCAGGTCAAAGTTCACCGGTACCAGATGGACACTTTGTGGGCGAGTGTCATCATCATCATTATTATTTCATCTCCTTTTTAGGCAGTACTAAAAAAGACCAACACAATGCAAGTATTATAAATACATAAGCAAATCACTAGAAAAAGGAACCAAAATAACAGTGGCTGGTGCAGTGACGTCAAACATGAAAGCACTTTTTCGTGTTTTCTCTAGATCTGATTGAAGTCATTAGCTGGTTACAAGAACTAAACTGTTTCAAAATCTGTGTCTGTGCATGAGTGTGTGTATATGTGTGTATTTTAGACAACAATTGGCAAATTCAAGGTTCTTTAAGACCAGCACAGGAAAACACTATTACGATTCTGAACTAATACTATATAGACATTTCGGTTTACTTTTTTTTATTTTATTTTTTTTTAGAATTGGGTGTTGGTGATGTTGAGATGCAGCAAACTGGAACTTTTTCAACTGATAAAATGCTTGGTAGGGGTGTGACGCAATGTGCCAAAATAACAATAGATAGTGAATTGTGAAGTAGTTAAACGTTAACATTACATTTGTTCATTCATTCATGTTCGGTAAACACTTTATTCCAGACAAGGGCTGGGCTCAAGCTCGGCAACGCTGTGCAAAATGCAGAAGGATTCACCCGTAGATGGGACACCAGTCCTTATCACAAACACATGCACACACACAAAATGCAATTCCAATATTACGGTGTCATTCTGGCACACCTGTACATCCTTATCACCTCACAGAAGCAGGTTCCGAGGTTTGTGCCTGTGCTTGGATAATGGCCCTTGTAGAGTTTCTGATGTTTTCCCATGTCCATGTGGGTTTTCTTAGGGTTTTTAAGTTTCTTCCTACATCCCAAGGAGGACCCATGGGAAGCTAAGAACCCCAAACAATCTAAAGAAAACAAAAATACATCCTCAGTGCATATAGTGGAATTAAAGATTTATAGTTTTATTATAAATTTGTATTGTTGTAACTACAATATCAATTGGGTAAACAGACTCTTGGCTAATTGCTTAGGTAATGGTAATTGTGAAATACAATACAGTTGAACCTCTATAGTCGCGACCTCGTGACCTCGATAGTTTGCGACTTTTCATTTGGAACCAGACTGAGAGTAACTCGCGAAAAATCTGATAGTTCGCGAGAAACCACGAGTGGCTTGAAAGTTCAGAGTAACATTTCAAAACAGAGTTTGTACGAATAAATGACATAAAAATGTTTGAAAAACTATTTTGTTTTTGTATTATTCATTTAAAGTAGTAAATAAAACATTTATGACAAGTAATTCACAATTTTTGTTGAGTTTACAGTACAGTATATGTACAATTCCACTTGAAAAAGGAATCATCAAAAAGAGAGAGTCGCGATTTTTTCGGGTCATAGAAGGTAGCCCCCCCCGTGAGTATCGGGGTTGCACTGTGTATAAAAAATAAACACACCTAGCTACACCTGAGCTATCTACTCAAGAACTGCAGATAATTTATGGAACTTTTAGCTTGGTAAAACGGATTTGTTTAGTGTTCCTGGTCTTTTTAAAATCACATAAGATGTAAACAATCTAGATCTGTGTTATAGGCTTCTGGACAGAACCTCTGAATTTATTTTTTCAACAGGTAAATAAATCTGGCTCCTGTGTAAGGCAGCCATTGTATTAGAAAATGTCTTTCGGCTTTTCAGCTTTTCTCTTTATCTCCAAATTCTCTCGTTCTCTTATCCGACATTAGTCGCTATGGTGAATCAAACCATCATCTCCATGACAACTCAGGCCTTCGACAGCCGTGTTCCACACCAAACACGCAACAGGCTCCTACGCACGGCTGCCCAAAACGCTGCTCTGTGTGTGTGTGTGTGTGTGTGTGTGTGTGTGTGTGTGTGTGTGTGTATGTATGTGTGTGTTGTTAATACACAAGGGGTGTTAGAGAAACAGCCTAATTACAGATCTGTGATTTATGCAATAGCAGGGCCTTGTTTACAACTGCTGCGTCCCTCCTTTTTTTTTTTTATAAAAGGCTTATTAATAGCCATATCCGTTTTGCCACCTTTTCAGCTTGCTTTGATCCTGATTCTACATATAGCATCTTCTTTAAGCTGAATGTTATTAAAAGTTAGATAACTCCATGAGCAGATTATATTCATAGTAAGCAAGGACTGAGTTTTTACTTACAACTGAGAAGTTATTAGATAAGAAACAAGCTTCTTTTTTTTTTTAAAAAAAAGGACATGAGAAGAAGTAAGGAAAGCTCTTTTGGTTTGCTGGAAACTATTCCATCAACATATTTTATTAGCATATTAAAAGTTATTTGAATGTTTTTTTAATTTGTTTGTTTATTATCATACTAGGGAAAGGTCTTGCTGGTTTTTATGGACAGATTCTGAGAAAAATATATAAAAAAAATTAAAATCTGTGGAGCTCAAAGGTTGATGAGTAATCAGCTGACATTTTTATGCTATATACTTTACCTATACTTGTAAAATAACAAGGAAGCAGAGGCAAATTTAGCTATTCTATTCAACTAGTGCATATAGTAAATGAATAAAACAAAAATAGATAACAAAGAAACCCTAACCTGAGCTTGAAGATGTGGACTGTGGACAATTACAACAATCATGGAAAAACAAATGTGAGACAAAAAGTGCTGTGAAAGGTTACATACAAGTGCTAATTGCTAGGGAATGTGAATCAGGTGCAAACACCTGGTGAGGTACAGTGGCTAATGGAAAACGTTGTCCTGTGGCTCTATGCCTAATTCTGTACATGTTAATCTGTCCCAACATTATAATTGCTCCTATAAACTACTTTATCTTTGATGAACAGTAATAATACTGCAGCAAACAACCCTCCTCCTTTTTAACAGTTTTTAATCTGATATTAGTCATTTTCTTGTTGAAGACAGATCGGAAGTCTAGTTAATTTTGTGTCTGATGTCTAAAGAGTACTGCATGAAACACATTGTGTAAGAATGGACTCAAAAGCTTTATTAGACAGCAGGCATGAGATATGTAAATGAAACACGCTCCTACCTCTTCCTGCCAGCTGCCACTTTTCCACAAGCTACTGTTTTATTCTATTTCAGTCTTATTTAGAAGCACTATTTATAGCTTGATTTTAGTTTTGCATATTCAATGTCAGTACATCATGATTTATTAAATGATTTCATGGTTTAGAATATTTCGTTTTTGTTTTTTGTTAACTGTAACATCTCTGAGACACTTACGCCAATATGTTTGTGCAGAGTTTTGCATGTTCTCTCCTGCATTCAAATGTCATTTCTCTGTCTTTTTCGGGTTTTCACACAACTCCCAAAAACATTGAGTAGACTGGGGACTCTAAATTCTCTTTAGATTAAACTGAGCATGTGAATGTGTGTGTGAATGGTAGAATCCTCTCTAGTATTGTGGTGTATTTCCAGCAGATTTAATTTTGGACTGGGTTTACTTAAAGAGAACACTTTTCACAATTGTTGTGAGAAGAAAAGCATCTCAGAACACGCAACTTGTTCAATTCTGATGAATTACAACAGCAGAAGACGTCATCAGGATCCAATCTGGTTAGCCAAAAACAGGAAGCTGAGGCTACAGTGGGTATAGGTGCACAGAAACTAGATTGTTGGATATGGGAAAAAAATCTTTAGCTGGTTTGATGAAACTGCAACATGCAGAGGGTTGGTTGAGAAATGAATGTTGACATTATGGCTCTATTAATCCAAATGGTGGTGTAATGGTGTGAGGAATGTGGCATATATTTAGCCCCTCACCATAAATGAAGCTTTTTCTGAAAGCCAAAGCCTATCTGAGTTTTGTTGTTGATCACACCTATAATATCCACAAGTCTAACAGTTTTTTGGCCTCTATGGTACCAGATCTGAATCCAGCAGAGCACCTTTGGGATGTGACTTGTGTTCAATCTGCCCAAGTTCTCCCACCCCACCCAACTGCTACGCTCCCTTCACTGGCATCCAGTAGTTGCACATATCAGATTCGAAACACTGATGCTTGCCTACAAGGCCAAAAATGGATCAGCACAATATTACCTCAGAGTCCTCATCACACCTCTCACTGCACCATGCTGTATGAGATCCTTCAGCACTGCTCGACTGGTACCACCTTCTCTCAGAATAAGAGGTAAGTATACTTTAATGCCCTTCTCTGTTCTGGCACCAAAGTGGTGGAATGAACTTCCCCTAGATGTTGGAACAGTGGAATCCCTGGCTATTTTTAAGCTAAGGTTGAAGACCTACCTCTTCCTGAAACACTTAAATTAGCACTTTCCAAATTTGTTTTGTAAAAATCAAGAGTTGTAGTCTGATTTATCTCAAGTTTGTAATCTAGCGTACCAGTGTAGATTTATTCATTGCTAGAGACTCAAAGCACTTTTGTACGTCACTCCGGACGAGGGCGTCTGCTAAATGCCACAAATGTAAATGTAAATGATGTAACAAGAAATTCATAGCACTCATATGCAGACATATCTGCAGCAATTTCACAGCGCAGGATCTCAAAAGAATAGTTCCAACAACTTTTGGAATCCATACCATGGAGAGACCTGAGGCTGTTCTGAGAGCAAAGTTAAATCCTACCCAGTATTAGTACCATTGTTCTTCATAAAAATGGCTACTTTAGGTTACTGCCAGGTTGCAGCCTACCAACACCTCAATCAAACACAGCAGCCTTCAAATATAGACTTCAAAACTCTCAGACACCAAGCAACTGCTTAAACACACCTGTGTTCAATAACATCCCACTCTCAAACACTATTATAAAAGGACTCAGTTTCATTCACACACAGTAATTGCTCAGTTTCCACCTTTGTAACACTTTGATTCTGATTGCCATATTGTTTTTAAACTATTTCTGTCCCTAGTTCATGATTATAGCCTTGTCTATAATCTCTGTTTTGTTTGTTGATCGTCTGGAATTTTTTTTTCTTGACTTTAAGTTCTACTTTATATTTGAATTATTCTGCCCTGGAATTAATTAAGAATTGTTTTACCTGTGATTATGTCCATCGATCTCCTAATTACATGGCAGTTATGGGCACATAAAGAATGAATTTTTACATGTACATCATATTTGGCAGACACACTTATTCAGAGTGACTTACAATAATGTCATTTCTACAATTGAGCAGCCAAGGATTTAAGACCTTGGTCATGGACTCAATGTGATTACTGTAGGTATGTACAAACAAATCCAGGCCCCTAAAGGTTTCTTTACTTTCTACACCAGAGGGTATCCCATTTAAAGCGGGTTTTAAGTAGAACACATTAAAACATATAAAAACCAATACACGTTTGAAAAAAAGCTAAGAACACAAACTTTCCAAAGAGCACTTCCTTTTTTAAGTGTATTCAGTAGGTCCGCTTGGAACTGAGTTCAAAACACACACACACATACACACATTTAAACACACATACACATATACATACAAATACACGCTCTTACAATTGAATACATGTATAGGCTACAGTTTATGTAAAAACTGTAAAAACTGTCAGTTATTCCTATCCTTCTAGACATATTAAGTCCCCAACAAAATCTTAGATATGTACACACACACACACACACACACACACACACACACACACACACACACACACACAGGGCCAGGTTCAATGCTCAATGAAGAGAGAAAGAGCTTGAGTTTATCTTCCTTTCAAAGTCAGAGTTCTATACCAGGGAGATGGAGATCTCTCTGTAGTTTTCTCATTTTCTCCTAGCGGTACAAAGACGTCCCCTTACACAATCAGACACAGTCGTCATGGGGGACTGTGTTAGCTGTTACACAAGCCCCCACTGGAAACAGGATGCTGCTTTATCAACATGCAGATAGACACGCTGAGCGAACATACAGGCAAACTCTGTAAATGAAGCTTTCAGGCAGTTTGTGTGTGTGCGTGCGTCTGTCTGTCTGTCTGTCTGTCTGTCTGTCTGTCTGTCTGTCTGTCTGTCTGTCTGTGTATGCACCATTTTGGCCTCAGTTGCGTCTGCTGTGGTGAGGAAAGTGTTAAAAGCAACACATGGTGAGCTTTATATTGAGAAGGGTGAATCAGCACAGGAAAAAAGAGAAGGAAACTGTTGTGGTTGAACACACACACATGCATGCACCCAGAAATATCTCAATCAGAGTAAGCGACAAGTTTCATTCATAAAAAGCAACACAGTCCCCGCCCAGACAAAACCTGTCATCATCCTGTCATGTGACACAGAGAGAGAGAGAAATAGAGAGAGAGAGAGAGAGAGAGAGAGAGAGAGAGAGAGAGAGAGAGAGAGAGAGAGAGACGAGGATGTTGTTAGATCTCGTCATTGTTGGTTCCAGTTCCTTGGTTTGTGAAAGTTGGAAACACCGCGAACGTCACGTGGACACAGTTCACTTTCCATTGTGCGTAACCCACCCCCTCATCCACACACACACACACACACACACACACACACACACACACACACACACACACACACACACACATTGTATGAAAAGTACAGTGGAGTCACCAGCTGCCATCCTATCCACCCACAAACTGCACCATTGCAACAAACCTCTTTCCATCATTTTTTTTTCACAAACTCATAGACAGACAATAAGAGTATGACAGAAGCATTTGTGATGGCATCGTGGAAAAAAAAAAGCAAAAAGTGGCAGAGAACGTCAGAGAGAGAGAGTGAGAGAGACACGAATGTGTTTCCTTATGGTCATTATTCTGTGCTAAGTTTATTCCGGTTTGAGGAACTGAAGTGTTCTCTATTCAACTCACTTTCTCCTTTTAAACCCATGTTCACATCAGACAAATCTGCAGACTATCATAAAGCAGGCGTGTTTCAAAGAGGTGAAAGGTTTCTTTTCATGTAATTACTAAGTTGGACCAATGTCCAGCCCAAACCTGCAGATTCGGTTTGTGTATGTGTGTGTCCTCGTGTGTCAGTGTCTGTGTATGTGTATACGAGTGGTGCTATTTCAGTTCGTTTCAGTTCAGAGACCGAAAATATGTAGGTGTGTGTCTGTGTCACTAAAAACTCATGACCTAAATCCACTTCCCTTTTGCCCAGGTATGTCAGTACTGATCACATGAACATGGTCAAATGGTGAACACTCCTGTAATATATCCAAATAAGGGTGCACTATGTAACATCTGAATCTGTATGAAGACATTTTAAAACACTGAACTTACACACACACACACACACACACACACACACACACACACACACACACACACACACATGCACACATGCACACAAGCACACAATACACATAGCCATACAGAAACACACACATAGATACACACACATACACACACACACACACACACACACACACACACACACACACACACACACACACACATGCACACATGCACACAATACACATAGCCATACACTAACACACACATAGATACACACTCATACACACACACACACACACAAAATACAAACCCACATACACACTCATACACACTCATACACATTCATACACACACACACACACACACACACACACACACACACACACACACACACACGCAGACACAGACACAGGTGTAGGTGTGGTTTTTCAGACACACCTACACACTCTTCTGACTTTCTTCTCTATTTTTCATCTTGTCTTGTGACAGTCACCCAGACAGGAAGCAGACAGGTGCAAATGCAAAGGTCAGGGGTCAGAGCTAACTTTGGAAGTGAATAAAATCTTAAAGAATATCAATCCACAATTAAAAATTTTCTCATCTCTCTCAACCATTGAAATGAAAAGCTAGCAAAGCAAACAGATTCCAAGCACTCGTTGCTTCTATTGAAACTCTGAAGATTATATTTATATGGTTATTAGCATTTACGATAGAATACGGGTTTATAGTGTGGCATTTAAGTGATTACCACAGGATATTAGTAATAATTAATCAGTAATAGAGAGTGTCATGTGACCACACATCGGTTAAATTCGCTCGTGGCTGCAGTTGCATTCAGAATTACAGTTACCCATTTATTTAACTCAGAAATGTCTTTGGGTGGTTAAAGCCAAAAATTATGAAATGAGGTGACATAAAAAGGGTTTAAAGCCAACAAAACTGCATTTAACATAATGGACAAGTAATGGCACAAATCGCATAAACAACTAATTTTGTGTTCTATATCAAGAAATCCAGTTGATGAAAGAAGGATGAAGGAAAAACATGAACTGAAGCCAATAATAAATGAACAGAACGTGCTGTTTAAGAAAACCAATTAATAACAGAGTATTGTGATGTAAGCCTGAAATGGATTCTTTTCGGTTAAACATGTTTTATTCTCATACAGTGACACTGTGTCCTACATTTTATATCTTTAACTTTCTGAAATTTTCCAACAACACTAGCATCTTTATTATTGGTAGCTTAGTGGTTAAGACACAGGACTTGCATTTACATTAATGATATTTGGTAGACTAAAAAAAAAAATAAATAAATAAATAAATAAATAAATAAATAAATAAATAAAATTAATTGTGTGTGTGTGTGTATATATATATATATATATATATATATATATATATATATATATATATATATATATATATATATATATATATATATATAAATTAAATATATATAAATAATTAAAATGTCATCAGTTCACACCATAGAGGGTCCAGGCTGCATCTCCTGGGCCCTTAACCACTAAACTGCTCGGTTGTATAAATGTAATAATTGTAAGTTGCATCTGCTAATAAACATAAATTGAAATACAGTATTGCAGCTTGTCACAATTATAATGTATTAGAAATGTGCCTACATTGTGTACTACATAAATTTATTGGGCAGGGCTTTGTATGAGTAGTGTACACATTACGTCAATTTGAATACAGCCTTACACAATTTACACCTTCACATTCGTCACTAATTACTTTTACCATTTGTTTCCCTGCTGATCACATGGCAACATACACAACAAGATTGATAAGCATACATCCCTTAGAGCTCTAAATCTAAGAGATTTTACACAAATGGTTAATGTGAGTTATGTTAGTTATTAAAACTGTATGCTGTTTGTGGGTTTGCTACTCACTGTAAAATGGCATGTCAAAAGGAACATACTGTATATAATAAACAGTCTATAGGCCACATAGGAGGCTATGGGTAGTTTGGTATGTTCCAATCGAATCAGCAATGTATTTCATTTTGAATAAAGTAGTGGGAGGATGTGCACAGACCACTGTACAAATCCATGTGCGTATGTGTGAATTTGTTCTTTGTGTACGCTGTATGAGTGTATGAAGGACTGAAAAAAAGAAGGGTGCTCTGTTCTTTTTGTTTTTTATTGTCACTTTTTTTTTCCACTGGAAAGACTCTTGTCGTCACAATTATGAGTCATATTTACAAAGACTATCTCTGAATGGAGCTAGTGAGACCCCTCAATCACACACACATGCTTCACACATAGACAGCCAAATGGATAACAGATCAGCCAGATGCCTCGGAAAAACATAATTTATGGGTTTTAGGCAGGAGTGCATCCTAATACACACTTTATAGCTTACTCAGAGGAATCAGATTTATTTTTATAACATATACAAACATATAACCAACTCTATAGGGTCAGTTCTTTTCCTATACTTGTTTATAGGTCACTAGTTATAGAAACCTCATGTTGCAGAGGAGTTACTGATCAGAAGGTCATGAGTTCAAACCCGAGCAAATCCATGCTGCCATTGTTGGGTGCCAAGAAAGGCATTTAATCCTCTCTACTCCAGTGGCCCTGTATCATGGGTGACCTCTTGACTTGACTTGACTCTGCACTCTGACCCTAACTACCTAAAAACAGACTGCTTCTTCTTTTGGAAAAGATTTACACCGATCAGGCATAACATTATAACATTATGAACAGTGAAGTGAATAACACTAAATATCTCTTTGTTATGGTACCTGTTAACGGGTGGGATATATTAGGCATCAAATTAACATTTTGTCCTCAAAGCCTATGTGTTAAAAGTAGGAAAAATGGGCAAGCGTAAGAATTTGAGTGAGTTCGACAAGGGCCAAATCTTTTAAAAGTGGTCCAAGGATGGAACAGAGGGGAAGCAGCGACTGGGTCATGGGTGTCTAAGGTGCAGTAATGCATGTGGGGAGTGAAAGCTGCCCCGTGTGGTCGGATCCAACAAGCTAATGCTGTTAATGCTCGAAGTGTCAGGACTATTTTAGCAGAAAAAGGTGCAATCTGGCTAGACAGATTAATTAGCATACACGTGACAGACACTTGTTTCAGGGTCTTTTGGAGCCACTGATGAAACTAAGCAGAATCAGTAAAACTGTAAAATCATCATATAATCTTCCCAGCACTCAACTAACGTTTAAACATATTGAGAGAAAATAAAGAAGCTAGCAGGACTAACATTAGGTTTTGTATTTGCAGTGCAAGCAGAGGAGACCACATTACCAAGACATTTGGTAAAAATGGACATAAGCCAGAAATGCATTCACCATATCATTAGAAGATCATATCCTAACAATAAAACAGTGAGAATTACCCAGGGGTTAAAATATGCATAATTGACTAGGGGGATGATTTTATACAAAATTTAAATATATACATTTTTATTGTATACCACTTTTTACAATGAACATTGTCTCAAAGCAGCAGATACACAGATAAAGCGATAATAAAAGAACGTATGAGTTTGTTCCTTATAATTGTACGTTTGTCCCTAATGAGAAGCCAGTTTTGACAGAGGCAAAGAAAAACTCACTGAGATGGTTTGAGGAAGAAACCCTGAGAGGAACCAAACTGAAAAGGGAACCCATCCTGATTTGGGTGGCACTAAATGCCCATTCATTACAGTACATCATTGTATTCTCATCCCTGTCAATCAAAGCACCACTAGCCAATCATGGTAGACTGTGAGCCCATTTATGCAGAAGAGGGCAGATTCCTCCCAGTACACTGTGACAGTGAATGAGGTTATCTCTCTATATATCTATGTATCTATTTGTCTGTTTGCATGTCTATCTATCTATCTATCTATCTATCTATCTATCTATCTATCTATCTATCTATCTATCTATCTATCTATCTATCTATCTATCTATCTATCTATCTATCTATCTATCTAGCTAGCTGTCTGTCTGTCTGTCTGTCTGTCTGGCCGTCTGGCCGTCTGTCTGTCTGTAGTATATATAGTATATAGTATATATAGATAGCATCTATGTGTTTATCAAGCACACTTTCTACCATTGAGACTCCAGAATCGGCATTTACATTGTCCAAGCTGCCAAATTGTTTGCACAGGAATTGTTCACCCAGTAAAGCAAACACAAAACCAGGGAGTAGAGCAATGATTTCAGCTTGCAGTTTGCAGCCTGTGTTCACATATGACCTTTACCAAATGCCACCTTGAAAAGATAAGAAATGCTCGCCAAATGTTAACGGAAGTGACGTGACATGCACATTGAGTTGGGTAGCCCTGGGACTGATGTGCACTGCACTCTAATATGAGATTATTTTGTTTTTTTATAATGCTGTAAAGTCCAAATTCTATTTTTATAGGGGCACCAGCGCTCTTTGTTGCCTGTTGACTGTAGCCAGGAGCACAAAGAACAAGAAGTAAATAAATAAATATATTTTAAATATATTATATATATTTATATTTTTAAATATATTATATATGTGTAGAGGTCTTTATATATTTATATACAAATCCATATGTTTTTCAATTTATTATTATTACATTTTATGTTGAAAAATCACGTGATTCATTGAAATGTAGATGTGTTACCACATCCGAAAATCCAAAGCTATCTGAGATGAAGAAGAAGTTTATCTGGTGCATCTAGCATACTAGTCGACATTTATAATCAGCACATTAATGCAAGCTTGATTATGTGAATTACATATATCATATCATATTTGATATTATAGTACCAGAGCTGATGTTTAGGCAAAATTCATCTAACTAACCAGAATTGAATAATTTGACACATTATTGGAGGATAGTTTTTAATAAGAAAAAGCCTTTATGGTAGATAAATGGTTAAACAAGGTTTAAGCGCATTAATGGAGAGAAATCAGAGGACAGTAGACGAATTCTGTTCTATCTGAGGCCTGCATGTGTTTCTTCTCCAGATCAACATTATGGCAGTAACATCAATATGCATTATAGATTTTGCATTTGCCTTTATTCTAATGTAGCACAAAGTACAGTGCACAAACACACACACACACACACACACACACACATGTATCTAAGAAAGAGTCAGAGGATAACTAGCAAAGTTGTCAATAGAAAGGTTGTAGCTTAGTGGTTAGGAAATTGGTTTTTAGATCAGAAGGTCATGAATTCAAATCCCTTCACGACAAAGCTGCCACTGCTGGGCCTTTGAGCAAGGCCCTTAACCCTCAACATGCTCAGTAATATAAATGAGATAAGTATAGGTCGCTCTGGATAAGGATGTCTGCCAAATGCCATAAATGCAAATTAAAAAAGTAGAAGACAGAATTGAGTATCGAGGAGCCTTTAAAAGTAACCAGGGAACAAATGAGAATGCATCAGACAAGAAGATATAATAATAGAGTAAGCTAAAAGTATGCTGTATATGTGGGAAACAACACAAGAAAGAGGGCTTGCTGATTAGACACTATCGTGCTCATTGGAGTATGATCGGTAATTAGGCTCTGACAAAAACAGTGTGACCAAATGCAGGATAGCCAGGATGCACTAAAGCTTCTGAGGATGTCTTGTGTGAATGTGTACGTGTGTGTGCATGTGTGTATGTGTGTTTGTTTGTTTACGCCCAGAGAAGCTCAGATAGTCACACCGATTCATTCTACCCCTAGTGTGACCAATGTGCTGGGAGAAATAGATTGAGTTGACGTAGCAAACAGACCACAACTGTACAGAAAGGGAAAAGGCCTAGGGTGCTGGAATGTTATGTAACACATTTTTGTAAAAGAATTTAAACTCAAATTAGGTCAACTGGCTATTTTTTCTATTGCTCACCAAGTGCCTTGTTGGTCTTAGGAGTACATTCCCAAACTGGTGCTTTATTAGTGGATTAAGTAGAGTAAAGTATTGGTGGATGTTGTTATATATAATTTTATATAATAAGGGTTAGTTTCAGGACTGTATGTGCTGTAGTGTATGTGCTGACAAGCCAATAGAATTACACTGGCTAGCATTCAAAAGGAAAACTGCAGTCATCCCAAAGCAACAGTGACGTGTGAGTCATGATACAGCTGATGTAGCATTGGAATTAGGATTAGGTCCAGTTCAGATGAAGGAATTCCTTTAAGGAAGGAAACCAAGACATAAAACATTCATTCAGTATCAGCTTTGCACCAAAAGCTCATAGGTGACATACTCATTTACACACACACACACACACACACACACACACACACACACACACACACACACATATATATACATACTGTATAAACAGATATGTTGATCAAATTAGGTCAGGCTACCCGGGTAAGCCTCTTAGCCGTCTCCACAGACACACAGAGTCCTCCCACAAATAGTCTTCTGGCTATTTGTATTGCGGCCCACTCAACTTAGTCAGGGGAAAGCCAAGAGACAACAGGGTGGTGGATGGAGGGAAGCCGGAAATGTTTAACTAGTTTAGCCCGGACTTCCCTAAGATCCTAAGACCCTCTATCCCTTTTGCACGTCACACACATGGGCACAAGCCAGACACAAGGCTGATTAGAGACTTTTCTAATGCACTCCTACTAAAGGTGGACACCTGGTAGGAAAAAGATTTGCTTCTGGAAAGTGTGGTTGCATGGAAAGAGGAACGGAAGAGAAGGATGATAGGATGAGTGCTGATGAAGACATATGCGTCAGTCAGATTGCCTGCATCATTAGCGGCTGTGGCGTCACACCGCCCTGTTGATGTGGTGAGATGACAAATAGTGATGCTCGTGCAAGATGTGGATGTGTGTAATTACCGGTGTTAATAATATAAATCTGTAATATAGTATGGCTTAGTGTGTTGTACTTTGTCCTATAAATTTGCAAGGTTGGGTTAAAATCATGGTACTAGCAAGTGACTACTGGGTCCATGAAATACACCATTAAAGCTCAATGCTTCGATTGTGAGTTTCTTTTGGAAGATAAGTGTCAGCCCAATAAGCAAATATGGAGCCAAATGATATGACCATGCTATTGATTTCAATTCACTGAACAGTCCATAAGAGAATGAATGTCTCTGAAACATCCATCAGTCTTTAATAATTTCCCTATGCTATATATTTAATGCAGAGTATGTGTAAACACAGAGCTGGTGCAAATACAAGAATTACAATCCAAATTGGGGCAAAACACAAGCATGCAGTTATAGTACAGCGTGGAATCAAGGAACAGGGACCAACTAACTGGAGTGGAACTCTGCTGTTGTAGCCTATCTACATGAAGGTTCAGTATTATTATTATTATTTTTTTTGTTTGTTTTTTTTTAGGCAAATTCATTCAGATTTTTATTCCAGCTGTATTGCAGGGGTCAACCCATTACCCAAATGAGAATGGGTTCCCCTTTTGAGTCTGGTTTCTCTCAAGGTTTCTTCCTCATAACATCTAAGGGAGTTTTTCCTTGCCACAGTCGCCATGGCTGCTCATCAGGGATGACACATCGTTCACGTTAACTGTTCAATTCTGCTTTGAGACAATGTCTATTATGAAAAGCGCTAAAGAAATAAACTTGACTTGACTTGACTTGACATGTGACATGAACTGCAAGGTTGCTAGCAATCCGAATGTAGCCTTGTTAAATGCACTCTCATTTGTGCAACGCTTTTTTTTTTTTTTTTTTACATTTATTATACAATATTACCTGTATCTGTATTACCACTATAATGCTGTAATTTTTTTTTTGTATATTCAATTATAATATTTAATTATTAATATAATATATAATATAATATTCATTTTAAATATATGAATGCAGTTTGATATGTGACGCAAGCTGAGAGTGTATAATTCGAATCCTAATGGAAATGATCATACTGTGTAGTTGAACATTTAAAAAAAAAAAGTACCTTCAAGATCCTCCTGTCCATATATCGTCTGTCTGGCCTGTAATCAAATTAGTTTCACGATGTCACTCCTGCTTTCCTCACTTC
>NC_060904.1:12280810-12328310 GCF_014805685.1 Silurus meridionalis | reverse complement strand
CCTCTATATTTAAATGGCCAATTTGACCTTTTTACAAAAAATTATTTTACCAGTATAAAATTTATATTCTACTTTATTAATATAGTAATAAGTGCAATAAAAGTGGAATTTTGATCCCTGATCCAGAATGCTTGTTTTAGTTTGGACGTGCTTCCTGTCAGTTATTTTAGACACATGACTGGTAAAAGAATTATAGAAACCTTCAGAGAAATTATAACGGCCTCCATTAGAAGTACCATTTTGTACCATCAGCCATGAGCCATTAAAATGGTTTACGTTATGTAATGGGTTTGTGTACACCATTAAAATTTCATCATCAAGAAACCACTGAAAAATCTTACAGGGATCTGGATGCTTACTGATATCCTAATGGTCAGTAGTTGTGTTCAGTAGATACCAACATGTGATCCAAAGATTGCCATAGGTTATAGTTATATTGCTATATTGCATCCCCAATATATAAAATGCCACAAATAGAAGGTAACAATTTGCCACAGGGACCATTACAGATTACATTAAAACCAATGTAATTCCCATTATAACCATTTAAACCATTACAAATTCTGAGGGCTTCTTTTGTTTTAATATTTTTTTAACCAGGGACCATGTCCTGGGGTGGAGCACAGTGGTTAAGACATTAGACTTCTGATCAGATGGTCATGAGTTCAAATCCCACCACCCCTAACCTCCCACTGCGGGCCCTTGAGAAAGGCCCTTAACCCTCTACTGCTCAGTTGTGTGAATGAAAGGATTTTAAGTAGCTCTGGATAACGGCGTCTGCTAAATGCCATAAATATAAATGAACACTGAATGGTGATTTTAGTTTAAAGCACCTTTCATTTTTACTGGGATTTTCCTGTTAATTAATTATACTCTCTGGAACTCTAAGAGATTCTCTACTAAATATAAAAAAAAAATAAAAATACATTTCAGATGTGGATTGTGAATCTTATGAAGAAGCACACTGTCGGTCACACAGATAATAATTGTTTTGATTAAATCCCTCTATTTGTATTCCCTGTTGCATAGATTGTTCATAAACATGATTCCTACTATAACAGAGCTTTATTTTAATTGGGATTATATATTTCCATAATTAGACTTAATAGCATGTGAAAGTGCATTCTTTTTAATTCAGTGATAGATATTATTATGTATTTGCAGAATAATTAGTAATACTGTATTAAATTAAGTGAAGTGAAGTCAAGTTTATTTCTATAGCGCTTTTTAACACCGGACATTTTTTCAAAGCAGCTTTACAGAAGTTAACAGTTAAAGTGAACGATGTGTATTTATCCCTGATGAGCAGCCGTGGCGACTGTGGCAAAGAAAAACTCTCTTAGATATTATGAGGAAGAAACCTTGATGGGAACCAGACTCAAAATGGGAACCCATCCTCATTTGGGTGATATCAAGAGTGTGATTATAGTCATTATAACAATACAGAACACTGGAGAGTGAGAACTAACATGAGCACCCGAATTTAGGATTATGAGTTATGTCCTTTTTACAGTCTTTTACAGTTGTTTGAGATAATGGAACCAGGAGCTACTAAACAATTTATAAAATAGCTCAACATTTGCGATCATCACAGATCCAACACCAGCTTCTTCATGCCAGAGCCTTTAAACACTCAAAGAGGTTCAATGTTTAAACTCCACATGAAGTGGGATCCAAATGGCGCTGATACGTCTCTAGATGTTTCGGGATTATTGCGGGGTTGGCATCTACTTCTTTAAAGGTCCACAATCTTCATGAGGTGGGACGTGACTGGAACTGGTGCAACCTCAGGATGCCTCAAGATGGGTAAAGAGAGAGAAGCAGTGGAGTTATCATAGCTACTGTTCATGATATAAGCACAAGTTGATAATGTGCATTTGATCAGATTTACTGAAGCACAAGATTATGATATGTGATGTGTGATATGATGTGTGTTATGTGTAGGCTTCGCTAAAAAGACAAGTTTTTAATCTGCACTTAAACTGGAAGAGTGTGTCTGAGCCCCGAACACTGTCAGGAAGACTATTCCCAAATTTAGGAGCTAAATGTGAGAATGCTCTACCACCTTTAGTGGACCTTGCTATTAAGTAGTATCATTTATATTTATGGTATTTGGCAGACGCCCTTATCGAGAGCGAATTACAACTGAGCTGTTGAGGATTAGGGGCCTTGATCAAGGGCCTAGCAGTGGCCCAGTGGTGTATAAAAGTTAAATGATTTAAACACATAGCTACCCACCTTCCAATAGTAACCCCAGTTGCTTTACACAGTTTCTCATTATTATAATATGATACACTTGCTCTTGAGGGCATTGAGGTTGAAACCATGCCATATGAGCCATATTTGAGCAGCTACTATTCAGATAACTGAACAAGCGGGAACGAAAAACAAATGATTGAAAAATAATAAACTACGGGTTCACGTTGTGCCAGATGCAAAGCTGTCACTATATCTGATACCTTTTATAAATAAAATCAATCTATAGTTACAGTTCTTGCTGGGATATGTCTTTAAGATTATTATAACTGCTATGAACAGATTCACCAGACACTCTTTTTAAGATTAGGCCACTCCCACTTTAGGGTTAAACCTGAATGTAGATTCACATATACAATTACTTGGAGTGTTACATTTAGTTCCATTGTATCACATCCCTAGTTAGACAACAGGCGTTCTTTTGTTTCCTCCGTATTGAAGATTTCTCATGGTGGAAAACAGGTACAAAAATATTAAATAATAAAGATCTAGCACAGAATTGAAAATTCATTTCGAATTAATTGGAACATAAGTAATGTTGTGCTTTATATGAATTATGTGCTGCATATATAATATGGTGAGGTAATTGAACTCTTTATGGAGCACATAGAAACGATAAGATAATGGGGGATTTATGATGTTTTTCAAGTGGACAAGACAGATCTTGGATATGATGGTAATGTGTGTGTAGTCCGCTCCTTCATCCTTGTACAATGATCAGAATTTACTGGTTAAAGGAGGAAACGTAGGACATGCCGATAGTATTAGTAACATCTGATAGTAGTTTGCTGCATCATCTGGAAAAGTGAGTCGATGTCCTCATCGAATGAGAGCGAGAGCGAGATAGTTCTGGAATGGGTTTGATTCCGACTCTAGAGCACCAGAGTGAAAGCATTCTTAAGAACGAGATCAGACAGATGTGTATCTGGCTTCAAATCGCTATCCTTGTGTCTGAGTGTATGTAATGGCTCACGCTTCATACCATACTAGGCCTGCTTGGCTCAGAGGGCCGGTAGAGGATCTCTAAGTGTTTGTGTGTGTGTGTGTTTGAGATGCACCCGTTGGCTTAGCACGGAGGGAATTCCTGTTGCAATGCTTTAGGAATCTGTCGTTCAAACTTCCCAATTCCTTTTCGGCTCACATGGTCAGCACAACTAATATGGTAGGAATGAAGAAGGTGGATGAAATTCTGGGAATGCACCGGTCCAGGTGTTGGAGGTGATGTGTGTGTTTCGATGATGATGATGATGTTTTGGAGATTTGCTACTTTGGTGGAGTGCCAAGGGAGGGCTTGGAGTACCGGCGAGAAGTTTACAGTGGAAGAGATTTGAAATAAATGGATCAGGCACAGCAGCATGGTATACATTCTTAAAAGGCAGTTTATTCAATACATCGAACATGATTTCCCTCATACAATTTGTCTTTCTTGACCTGTAATCATCTCAAACCAGCAGTGGCACTGAAGTGTTTAAAGGCCACAACAATCCTGCTGAAATACTAATGAGTAATGCAATAGTAATGTAATGAGTACTATTATTCTTTGCAATAGAGGTTCATCAAGTATTATTATGATGTTTAACACTTCTTTTGGTCCCATTCGCTCCCAGTTTGGTCATTTCCCAACTATCGACCGGGGGTGGTGATGGCTGCATCCAAAAAATATGTTTTTTCAAATTACAACTTTATGATCTTGCTGCTCTTGTTACACGGAAGATGAAAATGCTCAGAGGAAAGCGTTATCTGCCCCCTTTCACATGTATTAGCTCACAGATGGAGATTTTTTTTTTTTCTAGAATGGAAACATCTCTGAAAGGGTTTAATATAGAAGGCTGTAGGGTTCTCTCAGAAAGACAAGCCGGAGAAATCTTTAGGGTGGTAGATGTCAGTTCAGTAAGCGTGTGTGTGTGTGTGTGTGTGTGTGTGTGTGTGTGTGTGTGTGTGTGTGTGTGTGTGCGTGTGTGTGCGTGTGTGTCTGAGACAGAGAGAGAGAGAGAGAGAGAGAGAGAGAGAGAGAGAGAGAGAGAGAGAGAGAGTGTCTTGAATATAAAATGTATAACATCTCATTCTCTGGATGTAGAAGAGACAACGCATGCAATGCACAGGTGTATAGAGATAAAATGTCGGGAAAATCCTACTTCTCTCATGTTTTCATTTCATTTACTAAATGTTAAAAAAATACTCTCAAAGTATGAGGATATCATCTTAAAGCGTGATAATAAATGTTATGAAGCTAGCTCTTTTTGATTACATAAAGAATCAATAAGGCCAAGGACAAGAATAATGATAATGTAAAGAGGTTTTGGTTGTTGTTGTGGTTTGGATCTAGCTGTCACGGTATTTAAATTGATTCATGAAAGATTCTCCTATGTAATACATGTGCTGTACAGCACAACACACAAAACCTGATCGAAAAATATTCACATACACTTTTTATAGAGAAGAACAGTACTTTCCACATGTATGTACGTGTGTGTCTTACGCAATATGACACAAGTATTCCATCAAGACATGGTTGTTGTGTGGAACATGCAGCCTGGGTCTCAGCCAGAGAGAATTGTGGGCCTGTGCACTGAGAAGTTTTTTCCCATCTGAGTTCATTTTGGGTTCATGATTCCAGTTCCTCAGAGAGAGGTATATCTGCATGTGCGTTGTTCGTGTGTTTGTGTGTGTGTGTGTGTGTGTGTGTGTGTGTGTGTGTGTGTGTGTGTGTGTGTGTGTGTGTGTGTGTATCTATATGTATTAGTGTTTGTGTAAAAAAAAAAAGGGGGTCCATAATCCCCAGACAGCGGTGTAACGTATCACTAATACTGGCGCAAGCTCTTCCCTCAGCTTTTATTTTTAACTCCAGTGTGGAAACAAAGGGTCCAGTCAACGCTGCCTCTGAGAACCAGGCCATGGGAGCCTGACCAAGCCCGGCTGCGTCACACACTCACCGCGTGTGTGTGTCCCGCGCAAGAGCAGACGTGCAGACCCACCGGAATGGGGGAGTGGAAAAAAGGAGGAAAAGAAAAAGTGAAAGAGGCCTGGCAAGGAGACAACATCAGTGACAGCATCAGGGGCATCAGGCCATTTGTGATGATGTCACAGGATGAGGAAGTGGTTCAAGCCATGTGATACAAGAAGAGGGAAAGCACAAAGAAGAGCCTGTGCCAGAGCTGCCAGACTACTACTGTTTTTTTTTTCTTAACGTCAAAGTCCTTTTGTTGTACTATTAGATCTTGTTAGTTCCAAAGTAACTATTATATTAGGACTAAAAGTGGAACAGCACTAAAATGGATGCTTCCAAGATGATTTATCATTTCTAACAAACTCATAAAACAGTACATTTTAAAACAAGAAGGTGATTTTAGCCATTGTGATGCTTCATAGTAGAGATGATGATAGGATATGTGATATGTGTTATCTATATATTGCCATTTTCTAATACTTTTTTTTGTTCTTAATTTTCTGCTACCTTTCAGTATAGTATTTTGTTATTTCCCTGGGATCTTTGTAATGCACTTTGGGGTGAATTTAGACGAAAGATTTTGGATGCAAGACCATAAGATTCATATGTGAATTTTGAACACTCCATTTCACATTAAATCCCCATTTACAGTATAATAACCGCCACTCTTCTGGGAAGATGTTCCTCTATTTTGGTCTGTGCTTTTGGAAATTTGTGCTCATTCAGACACAATGGTGTTAATAAAGTCAGGTACTGATGTAGGGGTGCAATAAGCATTTAAATGTTGTTCAATAGGGTTGAGGTCAGAGCTCTATAACAGGCCACTAACGATCCACTCCAACCATGTAAACTATATTTACATGGAGCTTGATTTGTGCACAGGGGCACAGGGGCTATGTCAGGATGGATCAGGATTGGGTCTCCCAGTTCAAATGCAGGGAAAGTTTAATGTTACCACATCCAAAGTCATACTGTACAATTGTCTGCCTCCAACTTCCATGGTAACAGTTAGGGTAAAAACTACACATGGCAGAAAAAAGTCAGGTGTATATATAAAAATCTAGCTAGAAATCCCAGTAATTGCCATTTTTATAAGAAGGCTGCTTAACTCTAGACCTAGCCACCTACTACATGTGACGGAACGCTTTGGATTACTTTCAGAGAGGGAAAGTACAGTTACTTTATTTGTGTACGCAATTCCGGTTCTTTTCTCTCCTGTCCAGTTTTTCTATCACCTAATACTTTTGACTTTTACTTCCTACATTTACAAAGAACAGTCTCTATTTTCTTCATACTACGTGTTTTTAACCACAATGCATTTTCGCACAATGACATATGCCGTTCAGCCATAACAATAAAACCACTTACAGGTGACGTTAAAAACATTTAATACATTGGCAGGTAAAATGGGCAAGAGTAAGTATCTGAGCCTACTAATGCTCACTAATACAGCAAATATATTTGAGGATTTGGAATGACATTCGACAGGGATATATGGTTGTGATGGTCAGTTGTTCACATACGTTTGAGGTATATAGTGTAGCTTGTGTAATGTAAAAAAGAATTTATAAATAATGCTGATTTTAGTTAGCTTTGTTAAATATTTTCCATTTACGCCATTTGGCAGACGCCCTTATCAAGAGTGATTTATATTTATCTCGTTCCCCTGGTGGTCTAGTGGTTAGTATGCGGCGCTCTCACCGCTGCGGCCCGGGTTTGATCCCCAGTCAGGGAACCAACCCCAGCCACTCTTAGTGCTGGTCCCAAGCCCAGATAAATGGGAAGGGTTGCGTTAGGAAGGGCATCCAGCGTAAAAACATGTGCCAAATCAAACATGCGGATGATCCGCTGTGGCGACCCCTGATGGGAGAAGCCGAAAGAATGTTATACAGCTGAGAAACTATGGAGTTAAGGGCCTTGATCGGGGCCTATTCAACCAAGTGCCTGTACCACCACTCCTTTGGTTACATTGCTTGGTAAAAGAAACCTAAAAAATATGAAAACCCCACAGATGTAAGAAATTGGTCAAATAAAGCGACTTATGGTGTCAAAGTAAAGTCATCAGGGACTCAAATGATCATGATACAATAAACGCTGAGGCTTTGAGGACATCGCCAGTGAGTAGCGTCCTTTGGGCTTTTGACTCAATTGGTACTTGTAATATTGCAGTCTAAATGGATTTCGTAAAGACAGTATAAAAAAACTACGTATTTACAATTACAGTACCAGAGCGCAGTTCAACTTGCTGTTCACTTTACCAAGATGCTGGATCTCTGCTTAAATGCCTTCCTGCCAAATTTAACCCTGGCCATAACTATAAAGCTGCTTTATAAAAAACAGGAAAGAACAGGAAAGGAGACAGAGGAAAATGGAGGAAAGGAAACTTAGAGGCATAGAGAACACCTTTTTACATAATCCATAGTTACTCACTCTCACTTTCCACACACACACACACACACACACACACACACACACACACACACACACACACACAAACAACTTATACGTTGAACCCCACTAATCCCTTCTGGTAACAGTCTCCTGCCAACTACTCCCTCACACTCTTCCTTTCTTTTTTTCCCTTTTTTCTCCTCATGTTCTCCTGGCAGTGACGCATTCGGCACATAATGAAACCCTTAAACGACAGGACATGCTAACTCTACTCCCATTGTCCCACCCTCCCACCTTTTTTTTCCTCTTTTCACAGGTGTAAGGTGATAGGGTGTCTCCGCTGTTTTTGACTGAGGCTATATTTGGCGCCCGGTTGCTTGGCTCAAAGGTGGTGCCATGCGTTTGGACGTTATGTGACTTTTGCAACTTGTGTTTATTCAGAACGAGAAAAAAAAGGAGTGCAAAAGAATAAACTGATTGCCAAGAATTTTTTTAAGAGTAAGCAAAAGCGAAATATTAGACTTCAGCAACAATGGTTCGTCTAAGGACAAACTAAGACAAATCTCTATTCATTAGCTGTTTGAGAAACTGCCATCTGAAACTGAAATCTTTTCAAATATCCTGTTCACATACTATTTCCTTTCTTTCTTTCTTTTTTTTCTGCAATTACATGGTTAAGTACTGACCTCTCTATTCATCCATCTCTATTGCTTTCAGCAGATGCTTACTGCCTAGTGAAAAATGATATAATCTCTTCAAAATCAGAAGAGAAAAAGAGTAATTTTTGCTTTTTTTTGGACCGAAATTGTATATGACACAATTATTCTAAAATAATGTATTCTGCTAGTATTGTTAATAACATTCGAAGGTCAAATGCTGTAAACATAAACAACAATATTTTCAGTAAACTGTTACCACATAGTTGAAAGCAAACAATTGTATAGGTTGTCCTTGGTTGTGTTAGAATTACATATTCCCAAACTAACCTGTTCCAGCATGATTAAGCCCCTGTGCACAAAACCAGATCCATGAAGTTATGTATTACATGGTTTGTAGTGGAAGATTTTGAGTGACCTGCTATAAAGCACTGAGCTCAACCCTATTGAACACTATTGGGATGAATTAGAATGCTGACTGCACCACAGGCCTCCTTAACTCAACTATATCAGTATCTGATTTTACTAACACCCTTGTAGCTGAATGAGCACAAATCTCCACAAGCACACTCCAAGATCCAGTCAAACATCTTCTGAGAAGAATGGAGGTAATGACAACAACATTGGGGACTAAATATGGAATAGTATGTTCGAAAAACACATATTTTATGCTCAAGTGTACAGATACAATATAGTCCATATTTGTTAACATAGTGTTTATATGGACAAATCCTTATTGCAATATACATTTATAAATGCACTTTCCTTAATATAATATTTGTGAGTGCATTCGTGTGTGTGTGTGTGAGAGAGAGAGGAAAAAAGAGCACGAGAGAGCGGTTGTGTATCAGGTAACAGGATGCATCTGTCTAACAGGTGTCACGTGTTTTGGCACACAGATTACCATGAACTACACTACTGAAAAGGTTGTTTAACACAATCTCTCTTGTTCGAAATGTTCAGATTTATTACGATTGCAATTGTGGTATGAGTCTGCATCACAAGGGACAGGTTTAGAGACAAGCAGAGAGGTAATAGCTGATGTGGAACACCTGTGCCTATATACATATACTCTATACATACATATATATGACTGTTTTGTGTCTATATGCTTTCCTGCAGAGAAACCCTTATGACCTCTCTCTCTCTCTCTCTCTCTCTCACACACACACACACACACACACACACACACACACACACAAACAACTTATACGTTGAACCCCACTAATCCCTTCTGGTAACAGTCTCCTGCCAACTACTCCCTCACACTCTTCCTTTCTTTTTTTCCCTTTTTTCTCCTCATGTTCTCCTGGCAGTGACGCATTCGGCACATAATGAAACCCTTAAACGACAGGACATGCTAACTCTACTCCCATTGTCCCACCCTCCCACCTTTTTTTTCCTCTTTTCACAGGTGTAAGGTGATAGGGTGTCTCCGCTGTTTTTGACTGAGGCTATATTTGGCGCCCGGTTGCTTGGCTCAAAGGTGGTGCCATGCGTTTGGACGTTATGTGACTTTTGCAACTTGTGTTTATTCAGAACGAGAAAAAAAAGGAGTGCAAAAGAATAAACTGATTGCCAAGAATTTTTTTAAGAGTAAGCAAAAGCGAAATATTAGACTTCAGCAACAATGGTTCGTCTAAGGACAAACTAAGACAAATCTCTATTCATTAGCTGTTTGAGAAACTGCCATCTGAAACTGAAATCTTTTCAAATATCCTGTTCACATACTATTTCCTTTCTTTCTTTCTTTTTTTTCTGCAATTACATGGTTAAGTACTGACCTCTCTATTCATCCATCTCTATTGCTTTCAGCAGATGCTTACTGCCTAGTGAAAAATGATATAATCTCTTCAAAATCAGAAGAGAAAAAGAGTAATTTTTGCTTTTTTTTGGACCGAAATTGTATATGACACAATTATTCTAAAATAATGTATTCTGCTAGTATTGTTAATAACATTCGAAGGTCAAATGCTGTAAACATAAACAACAATATTTTCAGTAAACTGTTACCACATAGTTGAAAGCAAACAATTGTATAGGTTGTCCTTGGTTGTGTTAGAATTACATATTCCCAAACTAACCTGTTCCAGCATGATTAAGCCCCTGTGCACAAAACCAGATCCATGAAGTTATGTATTACATGGTTTGTAGTGGAAGATTTTGAGTGACCTGCTATAAAGCACTGAGCTCAACCCTATTGAACACTATTGGGATGAATTAGAATGCTGACTGCACCACAGGCCTCCTTAACTCAACTATATCAGTATCTGATTTTACTAACACCCTTGTAGCTGAATGAGCACAAATCTCCACAAGCACACTCCAAGATCCAGTCAAACATCTTCTGAGAAGAATGGAGGTAATGACAACAACATTGGGGACTAAATATGGAATAGTATGTTCGAAAAACACATATTTTATGCTCAAGTGTACAGATACAATATAGTCCATATTTGTTAACATAGTGTTTATATGGACAAATCCTTATTGCAATATACATTTATAAATGCACTTTCCTTAATATAATATTTGTGAGTGCATTCGTGTGTGTGTGTGTGAGAGAGAGAGGAAAAAAGAGCACGAGAGAGCGGTTGTGTATCAGGTAACAGGATGCATCTGTCTAACAGGTGTCACGTGTTTTGGCACACAGATTACCATGAACTACACTACTGAAAAGGTTGTTTAACACAATCTCTCTTGTTCGAAATGTTCAGATTTATTACGATTGCAATTGTGGTATGAGTCTGCATCACAAGGGACAGGTTTAGAGACAAGCAGAGAGGTAATAGCTGATGTGGAACACCTGTGCCTATATACATATACTCTATACATACATATATATGACTGTTTTGTGTCTATATGCTTTCCTGCAGAGAAACCCTTATGACCTCTCTCTCTCTCTCTCTCTCTCTCTCACACACACACACACACACACACACACACACACACACACGAATGCACTCACAAATATTATATTAAGAAAAGTGCATTAATAAATGTATATTGCAATAAGGATTTGTCCATATAAACACGATGTTATCAAATGTGGACTATATTGTATCTGTACACCTGAGAGTAAAATTTGTATGTGCTTTTTAAACATCCTATTCCATATTTAGTCCCCAATGTTGTTGTAATTACCTTCAATCTTCTCAGAAGATGTTTCAAAAAATTTTGGAGTGTGCTTGTGGAGATTTGTTTTCATTTAGCTACAAGCGTGTTAGATACTGATATAGTTGAGGTGAGGAGGCCTGTGCTGCATTCAGCATTCCAGTTCTAATTCTTGTGGATTTATGCTGTAGACTGTAGTTTTTCCTCTAATTCAACAGTCATATCCTTAAATCCCTATATCCTAGAACAGCCAAGTCTCTGTGTGTGTGTGTGTGTGTGTGTGTGTGTGTGTGTGTGTTTGTTTTGATGTTCACTTTATGCCCCAGACATGTGTCTGCTGGCAGGCCATTTCTGTCAGATCATATTTATCAGATCATATTTATCAAACTACTCAACCACCAAAAGGCACACACACACACACACACACACACACACACACACACACACACCAAACATGTTATGTTCAATGCTAAAATTAGGAACATTATTATTTACTGAAAAAGCAAAGTATAAGAAATTATTCTGCTGGTAATTTTTAAAGAGTGATGCGCTTCACTCGTGTATACATTCTATTCTATTCTATTCTATTCTATTCTATTCTATTCTATTCTATTCTATTCTATTCCATTCCATTTTATTCTATTCTATTCTATTCTATTCTATTCTATTCTATTCTATTCTATTCTATTCTATTCTATTCCATTCCATTCCATTTTATTCTATTCTATTCTATTCTATTCTATTCTATTCTATTCTATTCTATTCCATTCTATTCTATTCTATTCTATTCTATTCTATTCTATTCTATTCTATTCCATTCCATTTTATTCTATTCTATTCTATTCTATTCCATTCTATTCTATTCCATTCCATTTTATTCTATTCTATTCTATTCTATTCTATTCTATTCTATTCTATTCTATATATATTTACAAAATAATTGTATATATTTTTCCAATTAATCATAATTGACATTTTTAACAGCTTATTGAAACACTTATATTTGAAATATGGGTGAATATATTACCCTGCAGAAATATTTAGTCAAGTTGATACGAGAAATATAAAAATATACAAAATATGATCATTAATCCCAGTGCGTCTATTAATCAGGAGAATAAAAAGCAAAACCCAATTTTACTTAAGTAGATTAATTTAATTTCAATTGATTTAATTTAATTTATTTGTCTCACTCAGACTGCTCTATAAACATCTCTAAAGGAACATTCCGGCACTTCATCACACCTACAGAATGGCAAGTGGAAATGTCTTTATTGATGTGAGAGGTCAGACAAGAATAGGAAGGTAGCTCAAATAACCATTCCTTACATCTATGGTGAACAGAAAAGCATCCTAGTAAGAACAATACATATAAGCTTGAGGAATAAAGACACATGTTAATGGAGTTGGTATGTATTGAAATTGAAGGCAGAAATACAAAGTTCATCTGTACCGTTTAGTCTTGCATTGTTTCAAGCCAATATAATTTTCATTGGAACTAAAGAGTAGTAGAAATAGGTCATTACAGTTTACCCAATTTTTCAAACTTTGAAGAAATGCATGGGTAACTATTTTTTTGGCATACACTTTATGGACAAATGTTTGTGAACAAGATTCATATGTGCTTTATTAACATCACATTCAACATCCCATAGTTAGTCCCATTTGCTGTTATATTAATTTCAATTTCTTTGAGAAGATGCTCCACTAGATTTTAAAGTGTGCTTTTGAATTGTGTGGTTTAGCCATAAAAACGTTAGTAAAGCCAGGTACTGATGCAGGGTAAGGAGGCCTGGCTTGTAAGGTGTTCAATAGATTTGAGGTCACATCTCTATAACAAGCCACATAAGATCTTTTATTCCAATCAATGTAAACCATATCTCTTAGAGCTGGGGCATTGACATGCTGGGACAGGTTTAGGTCTCCTAGTTTAAGTGAAGGAAAGACATAATGCTACAGCATCCAAAGACATCCATCCTATACAACTGTGTGTCTCTAACTTTGTAGAAACAGTTTAAGGAAAAAACACATTCAGCTGGAAAAGTCAGGTGTCCCAATATGTTTGTCCATATAGTGTATAGCCTACAATCACTGGCTGACCAACAGAAGAGATTGAGATTTTTAACAAATAAATGCCCCAAATTAATGCTTATATGTAGCACAAAATATTAATACTCATGAAAAACAGCATATACAGTAGATTAAGAATATAGTTAAAACAATGGCACAGAGGTTAGATTTTAAACTAAAATAATGACATACTATGTTAAAGCAGCATGTTAAGTCGATACAACCACCTTGTGGTATTTTACTTTGGCTACAGAAGCACCAATAACAGATTAGATTAAAAGGTCCTTTTCCTTAAAAAACAGGCTTCGTCTTTCTTCCTCTGCAGTTTCCTGTAGTTGAGTGGAAGACTTCCCAGATTGTGGTTTACAGGCCATGATTTGGTGTGTGTGGTGTGTGTGTTTTAGTGTGTGTGACTGGACCTTGATGATGGAGTGATATGAAATGTAGGTGAAAATGCATGGGCTTGAAAACGTCAAAGACGCAGTTCTTACGATAACTTCTGATCTTCTGGTCTTTGCGTGGTTTTTATATGTTTTTATATGCCTCCATACTTCTACGCCTGTGTGTGTGCGTGTGTGTGTATGACTGTGTTTAGAAGTACGTGTGTGAAGGCAACTGCCTTTTTTCCCATCTGTCTCGCGGGAACCCGGTCCAGATGCTGCGGACAGAGCTTGTGTTTAACGCAGCTGTGATGTCACACTCTCGCGTAGTTTGTGAAGTAGAATGAGACTTGGGAAAACACACATCATGCGCGCACACACACACACACACACACACACACACACACACACACACACACACACATACAGACACACACAAGAAATTCTGGCAGAATCTCCACATTCTTCTGATCCCTGATGCGCAATGGTCTAGTTCTGTCTGGGTCAGGAGGTTGCATGTGTGGTAATGTGGGCCGTGTCAGACGCTACTTTGTGCGTGCACTGCTTTGATGATGTCATCACGCCCGGAACAACATAATGACATATCCAAGTGGTTGCAGAGACGCACACTAGTGAGATGTGATATACTGTGGGTGGATCTAAGAGTAAGATTGCATAAAACTTATAAACAGACACACACACACACACACACACACACACACACACACACACACTGATTTCTCCCATACAAGGATTACCCACCACAGGAAATATTGATTTTTAATGTCTGGGATGCCTAGTAATGGGGATTGTTTAGTACATAACAATTCCTCATCTGACTCCTACAAGGAATTACATCAAGTTGGCATGGAAACTGGAGTTATTTCAATTATTATATCTAATATGTCTAAAATGTATAGTATTATCAGTATTCTAATTAATATGAAACAGTCATAAGCAAATCTTAAATATTCAGCAGCTAGCTATTAGCCGATCTAACTCAACACACTCAGCTAATACAAGCAAAGAGTAAAAGGATGCAGCAAAAGTTACATATAACACAACTAACTTTATCAATGTGTTTGTAAGTCGTTACAGCTAGCTTCCCATTGATCTAGTTCGCATTTCAGATTCAGTCAAGACTTTAGATTTCTCGAACCTACATGAGCATTTCCTGACCTTCTCATTTTGCATTTTTGATTTTTTTTTTCGTAATTTGGATTGTTATTCTACTAAACAATAGATTTTACTCAATACTACCGCTGCAGGCTTCCGAGTTCATGACATCCCCCAGATGCTACAGCTAATGGATTGCCTGATCTGTTTATATACATTTTGCTGGCCACAAGCTTACGGATTTCCATTCATCAGCATAGAAAATGTGACTCAATTCAAGATCTTCCATTCCAACTCCTGCAAACTGTATCTTCACGGAGCTGGCTTTGTGCACAGGGGCATTGTTATGCTGAAACAGGTTCGGGTCTCCTAGTTCAAGTGAAGTTAAAATCGAATGCTACCACATTCAAAGACATCCTATACAATTGTGTGCCTCCAACTTAGTGTTAACAGACTGGAGAAGAAGCACATATACTTTTGTCCATATAGTGTATGTATTTGTCAAAACAGACTTTGATGTTGACTTGACAAAGCCAGAATTAAAATTGTAAAAAAAAAAAAAAAAAAAGATAACTTGCCCCAAACTAAGTAAAAGGGATTTTGGAAGATTTTTATTCATCCACTGCTTGAAAAGATAACCCTGCTGAGTTTAGAGAATTTAACATCTCTTTTTTTAATTGAGTTTTTGTAAAAGAAACACTTTGATTTCCATAGGTTATAACACAAGTTAAAACAGACTGAAGGTCTGTGGTCAGTTTGGAGTGTGTGGCTTGTAAGCTCTATAAGTAGTAAGGTTTAGAAATGCAAATGTACTACTACACTACTACTGGTACTACTACTACTACTACTACTACTACTACTACAACAACTACTACTACTACTACTACTACTACTACTACTACTACAACAACTACTACTACTACTACTACTACTACTAATACTACTACAACTACTACTACTACTACTACTACTAATAATAATAATAATAAGTTTAAAGATGAGAACAGAATATTGGCTTAATATACATTTTTTAAACATTCTTAAAGGTTTCTCTGCAATCATTTATTATTGAGAAAATGTGTAGTTTTTAATGTCAATCAAATTCCACCTACCAGTAAAAACATACGATTTGACAAATGTCCCAGGCTCTCCTAAAGCCTGACATGCAGAACAGACCTTCTCAAGGAAATCTTCTTTATTTTAGAAAATTATATCCACTATGTGAATTTTGGATAATACACACCAATCTCTACCGACAGAAAGGACACTTGGGAGATTTAAGGAAAATGTCTTTCATTCAAGCTGAAACTTATTATTACCAGAGACAGTCAATACCCCTGAGAGGACTCAAAAAGGAACCCGTTCATTTCTGCGTGACCCTATATAGTGTTGTATTGTATGTATGTAAAACACACATTGTGGTCTTCGATACAAATGTGCAGTATTTCCAAGAGATTATCCACTTAAACAAGGGTGAGACTTGAAAAATTGTGTTCATTATTAGCAAACCTTAATAGTTCTCTGATGAAATGCGCTTTTACTAATGTGTTTGGAACTGATGGATTATTCTGACTTTATTTTTTGGCTATGCACATCTAACACACACAAACACCCACACAGATTGTATTAAATTGTATTTTATTAGATTTTTACAAGGGCTTTTGATTTTCTCTTCTCTACTGCAAATAGACTTGGAGACGTGTTGTACAGTTTGAATGTGTGTGTTGCACCATGGCACTGCTGGGATGTTACTGTGTGTAATACATATTTTATTAGCAGGGAGACCCCGGCGTCAGGATACACATTCTAGCCCCATGCTGAGTTGAACTCAGTGTGATGGCCAACTTTCCACATGAAACATCAAACAACCTGAGACAAGCAAAACTCTACTCTTTTCAGTGTAGTGTACAGTGGCAGTGTACAGCTTTCCATGTGTTTTTTCTGTGTTTGTTTACTGGCAAGTGGTTGGGCATGTCATGGCATGTTCTGTTACTGAGACAACATGTGTAATTAGCTTGAAAAACATTATTTTAAAAAAGTATGTTTTTTTTTTTACTTCCTGGCTCTCCTATTGCATGTAGGTCAGTGTAACAAACCTTCAGTGTCAGTTTGACGGATCACACAGAAGGCAAAGCAGACATGACCTGATCAATCACAACACAGAGACACAACTCAAAGCGGCAGAACTGTGGATTCAATAGTCACACATTGGATCCATCAGATTAGCTATCGGCTTGCTTGTTGGTTTATTTGTGCTAGTGTTAAAATTGTTAGTCTACTTTATGTCATGTTACATTTAATGCTGCCCTTTTTTCTAGATTATTTTACTGATTAGCCTTTTTGTTTGTTTGTTGTTTATTATTTGCTAGTTTGTCTTAGTTTAATGCTAACTTGGCTTAAGAACAGGTGCATGCCTAAATATAATATATGTAATACTAAATGATTAACTAGATCAGAGTTTTCTAATCGATTAATACTTGAACAAGACCAAATAGTATACCCAAGAAAAGTACAATGACTGTAGGGGTAACACAATAGGTCGCCTTACAAGGCAGAGAGTTATTTTTAACCCCAAACAGGGGCTACACTGGGAGAAAGGTTAAGACCTCCTGCACTTGACTACATTTGAGATGGGTGCCACACTGTATGTTTTAGATATTTGGTGTGGATTTGCCATTTATCTTGGCATTAAGGTTAGAACATCCCAGTTTATTTCTTTTAATATACTCTATTTTTGGTTTCTTCTATAATCCATTACCTATGTGAATGCAAGCCTTAATGTTGTTGGCTATTTTCATTTGCAATAAAATCTTTAGCCATGCTTCAAATCCCTTGTTAAGATCAGGCCATTGTTCCAACCTGCATTATTAATATTGTTATTGTTCCTGCACCATGATGGCCCAGATCCACTTGATATTGAAAAAGAGATGCAAAAAAATAATATATTAAAATTAGACGGTGTCAGAGCTTTGAAACAGCCAGTAATGTCTTCTGGATTGAAGATTCACATGTTAGATAACACTCTCCATCTCTATTTGAGGGAATCTCTTTTGGAAAAATGTTAATCCTATATCAAGTACAGTTCCAATCATGCAGATTACTTATTCAACAAAGTGTAACATTTCTATAATGATAAGCCAGTTATCGTCTAAATATTTCTATACAATTATACTGTAATTATTAGTCTACAATTTTTTTAAGGCTTTGGGTGTCTTAGCACATGTTGAAGGCTAAATGTGTTATATTGCATAAGGAAAATAGCATACTCATGGCAGCTGTTTTGAAAAATTACAGGTTACCTTTCGAACAGAAAAACCGTACAGTGCGGCGTGTGACTTAAGCAAAATACAGGTTTAGTCAGTCCATGATTATTTTTGTTTGGCTTCGAGCAGGTTTAAGGCACTTACTTGTCTTTGGAATCTGTGCTTCCTGTGCATGCAAATAAAGTCTTAATGCAACAGTTTGTTGTGCCAGATCATTGTTTCCTGTCTGTTGGTGGTGTCTTCTGGGCATTCTAGAAACAAGTGCATTTATATTGAGGTCATTTAACAGTCATGGTTCAAGGGATTGAACACTTATGCAAAGACAGTGTACAGTGTACTATCAGGATTATTGTAAATACTAATTCAGGATTGTGTTGCATATGTTATATACAATATATGTAAATAGGCATTTGAAACAGGGATGCACACTATGCTTATTTACTCGTATTTAAAGCTATATTTGTAAAACACGCTCTGATACAAACTATCTCATATATTGTGATGTAAGCCTGAAATGTATGTGTTTACACTACTCAGTGAGACGGTTAAATATAAATGAGGGCAAGGTGCAATGAATTGCATGAACAGTGCATTTTTGAAAGAGTGAAAGAGAATGAGAGGGCAAATCAGTTTACTTTAGCGAGCACTAAGCTTAACACTTTGTACATTACTAATTTCAGTATCAGTCTCAGTATCAATACAAAACAAATCCAAGACTAAATGATCTTAATTTTCTAAATATTAAAATATTTTAAATTAAATAAAAAATATTAATATGCAAAAAAATTCCCCTGCAGGTTTTCCCTAGACACACTGTAATAAATATCTTGACAACAGCTTCTTTTGACCAGTCTGATAAAACACCTTTATTATATATATATATATATATATATATATATATATATATATATATATATATATATATATATATATATATATATACACACACACACACACACACACACGGTGAGTGGTTCCTTAGTGTTTTTAAGATATTAGTTATGTAACTATATATTCAATTCAATTCAATTCATTTTTATTTGTATAGCGCTTTTAACAATGAACATTGTCTCAAAGCAGCTTTACACAGATAATGTGGTGATTAAACATAAATATGTTCTTTGTAAGTATGTTTGTCCCTGATGAGCAACTGTGGCAAGGAAAAACTCCCCGAGATGGCATAAGGAAGAAACCTTGAGAGGAACCAGACTCAAGAGGGAACCCATCCTCATCTGGGTTGCACCAAATGTCCATATATCTTTTCTATATATCTTTTATATATTAACAAATCAATTAAATAATTACATTTAATGTCAATTTAATGATGTAACCAGCTTACATTTTTTAATTATAAATAAAACTTAGACAAAGTTAACACCATGTTTCTGGTTCCTTACTTACTTTTCTTTTAGTGCATGCAGTAATGAGCATAAATGTAGAATAAATTCATACACACTATCCTTTTTAATGGGAATACCTGTGCACATGTACATGTATGTCAATAAACAGATGCCCTCAACCAGAGTGACTTACAATTATCTCTTTTGTACAACTGAGCAATTGAATATTAAAGGCTTTACTCAAATGCACAGAAATGGCAGCTGAGGCTGTGGTGGTACTGGAATTTGAACTCATGACATTCTAATCTAAACATATCAACCACCATGTCCCACATGAGTTATGTAGTTATCTATTCAGCTAATAATGTTTTATCAGGACAATGCATAAAGCCAAAAAGTTACAGGTCAAGAACTTCAGTCAGTGGTCACATCAAACATTATGATCCTTGTGTCTCTCTGTAATTTTGAAAGAATTGAGAGAGTGAGAGAGAGAGAGAGAGAGAGAGAGAGAGAGAGAGAGGAGAGGAGAGAAATAGGGTTATGGTATTACTGTGTACATGCTATACTCTGTGGTGCAATGAAGATGAAATCATTTTAAATTAAGCCAACTCAAAGAACTGAACTGATCATCATCAATAGGTTCATCTGTTATATTTAACTATTTGTAGAACCAATTGTACAAATAAAAGAGAATATTTTCATAGTAGTAGTAGTAGTATAGTTTTATGTAATTTTGCATTTATGTTTCAATATTTAAAAGCAGTTTTATTACCATTTAAGGGAAATTTGATTCAATTGGAAGAGTCCAAGTAAACTAAGGTTAATAGTAAACAGATTTGAATTTGACATTTTTTATAGGAAAATTTACATATTATAATATAATATAATTTTGATTATGTTCATGTGATATGTATTGGTGGAGTTTTCAGTGTCAGTAAGATTTCTAGAATTTTTATGCTTTCTGGTTCTTTAGCATGATAATGATAATCTGCATTTTTGAAATTGGGAAATTAATGGCAGGCTGAAATGACAACTGATAACAGGAACTTAGTCATCCTTGTGTCATGATAAAACTCAACATTATAATGGACATAAGCATTTATTAATAATAAGTTCAAATAATAAATCACAATAATAATTCATAATAATAAGTTCAAATTATAAATGCTTTGAGTCTCTAGCAATTAATAAATGTACACTGGTACGCTACAAACTTAATATAAACAGACTATAACTCTTGATTTTTACAAAGCAAACTTGGAAAAAGCTTATTTAAGTGTTTCAGGAAGAGGTAGGTCTTCAGCTATCACTTAAAGATAGCCAGGGACTCTGCTGTACGGACATCTAGAGGAAGTTCATTCCACCACCTCGGTGCCAGAACAGAGAAGAGCATTAAAGTATACTTACCTCTTATGTATATATAACATGCTGTTATATAGGAAGGTAAGGAACTGTGTAAAATGTATTTATGTCATACAGTATTTTATTTATACCTATGTGTTTATTATTCTGTAAACATTTTAAGCTTCTGTGTTCTCATGTTTCCAAGTCAAAAAATCAGCTGACTGTGAACAAGAACTAAAAGTTCTGAAAGCCAGGTTCATCATATACACATGCTAAGTATAGTGTGAAGTGATTTCAATCATGTGGCAGGTTATAATGTGAGTGTGTAAGTGTTACATAGCTCGCATCCCTCTTTCATAACACAGGCCCCATTTCAGGATCACTTCTCCTGACAGTGTGTCCTAATGCATAGTGGAAAACGCGCCCCTAAAAATAACCTGCACACATACACCCTCACACACCGTGGCATGTCAGAGATGGGAGGTTAATATTAGAAAGCACAGCCAGTAATAGCAGAAGAGGGCGGGAGGCTCATACTGTCCTGCTCGGGGTCTCCTCGTGGCCCTCGCGTCACACTCACATAGTGCATACTGCAGCTGGTCACACATACACACGCGTGCTTGTGCCCCTGTGCCACATTCCAGCAGCAGTCACATGTGGTGCATCATCAGAGCTGGTGCTCCAGCCTCCTCAGCATGCTGCTAGTGGCTATTCCTGAAGAGAGAGAGAGAGAGAGAGAGAGAGAGAGAGAGAGAGAGAGAGAGAGAGAAAGAGAGAGAAGACGAGTGGAAGGGGTTTTGTGAGAGCTTATTTTACCCTCTCAGCCAGAGCCTTAGCCGTGCCAAGTGCACTTTGACAACTTGCCAGCACTTAAATTAAGAGCTGGTGATACCATATCCTCACCTCTCTAACTCACTCTGTCCTCAAAATTCTGGCTGTTTACTCACTGTTGTATTTTCTCTAGACTGGTGAACAGCTAATGTAATATATTTAATGTAATAATAAATGTGAAGCTCTAGTTTTCAAAAGTGGTTATTTTATATGTGGTGTGTGACAAGTGGGTTGATGATTATGACATTGAACGTCCTTTATGAAGACAGAGTACTATGTGTGAGAATAATAATTTATTATAGTTAATTTATAATATTACTTTCTTGTGATGTCCTTGGAATTATAAAATGTGAGAATGGTACCTAGTGTGAGTGATATATAAATAAAAAGCAGATTCGCATTGGTTAAATAATAGTTCAAGCATGTTCATAGGTAATAAATAATATTTGAATATATTCAGTTTTTTACACTTTTACTCTTAATCAAATCATTATGTTTTAGTAATTATTTTAGTACTTTTATTTGAGTAGTTTTGAGTTTTTATTTGAGTAGTAGTCTACCCCCAAATTATTGGTTCCAGCTTGTTTCACTGGATTTTGAAGTGGGTATATTTATGATCATTCAGCTACAGAGGTGTCAGAGGTGTGGGGTGCAGTCAGCGTTCCAATATATACCAAAGGTAATCAGTAGGGTTGAGGTCAGATTTTTATAGCAGGCCATTAAAGATCAAATCCAACCCCTGTAAACTATATTTTGATGGAGCTGGCTTTGTGCACAGGAGCATTGTCATGCTGGAACAGGTTTGGGTCTCCTACTACTACTACATCCAAAGACATCCAACTTTGTGGTAACAGTTTGGGGAAGAACCACATCTGACTGGAAAAGTAAACTGTCCCAAGACCCCTAGGCCTCTGGTATAGTGCTTATGCCATTTTTATCATTACTAACTACTCCTTTAAGCAAATGACACCTGAAACCATGGACTCGTTATTGCTTATAAATGCACATATTGGATCTCCTCTACGCATGTTCAGCATTGTTCTACTCATGTACACTAAGTCTCTGCTCTATTTTGGATCTCGTTTATTTTGGATTTGTTTTAGTCAATTTGATATGATAGGTTTGAAAGGGAATAAGGAACAAGAATGAAAGAATAAATTTAGAATTAAGTTTAGGTGTAGCATCGCAATAATTACTGACATTAAATAGAAAGTCCTTGCAAGGATGTACAATGCGTGTGTGTGTGTGTGTGTGTGTGTGTGTGTGTGTGTGTGTGTGTGTGTATCAGCATCCCCTAAGGAGCATCAAAGTACTTGCCTGAGTAGAGGATCGATGGCGGATGGCACTCTATTCCATGCTCTATCAACCATATGATCCATTAAAACCAGCCACTGTCTGTTGGCATGAACACACACACACACACACACACACACACACACACACACACACACACACACACACACAAACATACACTTCTTGTGCCATTCCACACCAGTTGCTTATCCTGCATCCCTAAGGAGAACGGGGATTCCAATACTGCTTGAAAAAACTCACTGAGCCATACATTTTGAGAGTACACACACACACACACACACACACACACACACACACACACACACACACACACACACACACAGAACTGGGACATGGTTGCAGACAATAACAAAAGCACACAAGAACGATCTTAGCTTTAAAACTTTTGAACAAATTTTGTGTCCAAACACACACACACACACACACACACACACACACACACACACACACACACACACACACACACACACACCCATATACATTGAGATTTAGGTCACAGGTATCACACTGTGGTTTGGAAGTGCTGACTTTTTGTGCTTTCCCTTCACTAAAACCAAACTAATGTAAAGGAGAATTTGTGCTTTGTAAGCATAAGGTACTTAGCACAATATAGGCAAAGAAAGGATGTAACAAAGTCTCTCTTTTTTTTTTTTGGTCTGTACTGAAGTATGTTTTTAAGAAACTCTATATGTATGGATTTACTACATGTTTAAAGAGGCACCAAACAAGGACCAAATGACCAAATAAGTAGCCAAGTAGCTTTAATTATTCAATCTAAATTCTTATCAAACTAAATGTTGTTAGACATTACAGCATGACTGAGACTTAAAATCTATCACTGTACTCCATCTGCTGCAATGTCCTGTACACTGTGTTGTATCACTACAGTGTGTGTATTATGAGAGCTAACAATTAGCATTGAAGCAGTCTGTACTATCATGCTAGCTAGCATTTAAGAAGTTATGAGTAAAGTCTCATGGCTAGCTTAGCCAATGTTTCCACACATTCTTTGGGTTCTTGAGTGAAAAAGACACAAAGCTGCCATCTAACTTTTTTGTACTTTTTCTCATTTTATCCTTACGTATTTATACTTTAACTTAATTTAAGCATAACGAAAAATCTGAAATTGTACAGCAACTTTTACTAAAGGATTATTAGTGTCATTTGATTTTAACTTACTTATTAGTGTTTTGTTTACATGACATTCTAAGCACCAGATTCTAGACAGACAAGAGTGGGAGCAGCAAAGTGTGTGTTTGTGTGGGGTGTTTCACTTTGCATATCAAGATGCATCATGACCAGAATGTTATTAACCCAAGTGAGAACAAATGCGTGAACAAATATCTTTATGAAAGGACATGATGTCCTTCATCTTTGTGAGACTATGGTCTACCAGCTGTCTGGTAAGTTTTTTGACCTTTGGTTCTCAGAGGTTCAGTACTCATACTCGTGATATATGCAATTCTGTAACACAAATAATTTAAAAAAATATTTTAAGAAACAACTGTAAGTGTTTCAGTAGGATCAAGATGATGTGTGTGACAATGTACACAAGGAAATGCATCATGCAGACATGCTTGGTAGGAAAGTTTGGCTTTAAAGGTGTTAAAGGAGCAGTTCACAACCAAGCCACCACCCCTTCTTCCTGTTTGGGTCTTGTGATATAACACCTATAACACCTCCTGATTGCTACAAGTCAAGTGATTTCCTTTGTTTGTTTGTTTGTTTTTTGAATAAAATGAACCAATTTATAAATTGGGAATGATTAACTCTCCGAAATGTTTTTTTTAAGTGCTCTGTTCAAGGAGTAGTCTGTTTTCCCATAATGCATTGGGACAACATTTCATTGCTCAAGTTGGTTAAAAGCTGAGACAACTAATGAGTTTCAAAATGACTGTGGACCAAGATGCTATTTAGTCCATGTACAAACAAAATGGTGGACAACAACTTAAGGGCAGAGCCTAACCAGGTCTTTTTAAGATAAAAACACAAGTTTATTTTTTGCCTTTAACATCAGATTGTTTGCTCTAATTTAATTGGCTTAAATTGAACTATTTTGGATTTTTGTGGAAACCAATGCAACAGCACCCCTAGTGGTTATTAAAATATATAGAGAGAATTGAATGAAGAATTGAGGCTAAGGCTGATTTATTTCTACTCCAGACCACAAATTCAATGACTTGCAGTGATCTCCAATTGGACTGATATTTTTCATCCAGCTTCCCTGACTCATTTGTCATCACCATTGAATAATAAGGCACACGTAAAGTACAGTTGTGGGTGCCATGAACTCAAATGAGAAGGATAATTTACTCTAGGATTAATATTCCCCTTTTTTCAAAATGTCTTTGAGAATTAAACCATAACCTGACAGCCAAAGCATACATTAACCAGTGAAAGTATAAATCACACAAAATATGCATATATAACATTTTTTGTCCAGCGTCTTTTGTTGTTGTTGTTTTAATTGAAATTAAATAATAATATTTTTTCTTTTTTTTTCTGTTTATCATGTTTGGTCTGTGGAAGAACCCTGACTTTAAGATAGTAAAACATTAATATAATTTAAAAGAAACAACAAAAGTAGAATTCATGAATACAGCTGTGTACTAATTGCCATCTATTGCCATCATCAGACAATATATTTTGTATGCCATCAGGATTTCATGATATAATGCTCAATCCTAATATGCTTTTTTCTTTCACTTGCTGAAAAACGTTAGTATGCACTCCTAAAAAAAAGACTCAATCCTTTCTTTGGAGATTTTGAGATTCATAAAGGAGATCTACTAGCTAATATTTCTATAAACACTTGACTGCAGGGTCTCTCTACAAGAACACATAACAGACCCCTTTTGAGTTTTAACCTTTTAAGCCTCGGGTAGACATAAAGGTCATATTTGTCATATTTGTATTGTGCAATCATTTGCTCCATTTAGCTAAATTTATCAATCCTCCTTGTGGCCAAAAATATAACAACAAGCACTGAAAGGGACCCATTGGGGCAGAATTCATAGTGCCTCCTACTCCCATAGTGAATGTTTATTTTTTTATAAGTGGGGGAGGAGGAGAATACAGAACAGTTCACACATTTCTTTAGTGTTATGATGGTCTCTGGTTGCTAGTGATTGATTTTCCAAAAGATAGAGCTAATTATGAAGCAGTTATGTAACAGTATCAATTAAAGCAATTCTAATCGAGAAAAATACAATTCAATTCAATTTTGATAACAATTACAATATGGACAATACATAAGCATTAAAATTCCAATACATCTAAAATTCCTTTAAAAAATCCAGCTATCAAAATAAACACATCATTTTGTATTAAATAGTTTTTCTGTCTTTTTTTCTCTGATTAAAAACAAATTGTAGATCAACAAAGCAGTAAAAGTAAGGTGTCATATTGGACATTTGGACTTTTTTTTTTTTGCTAGAGTAAAAAGAATAGAGTAAAAAGTGCTATATTAAATTTGGTGAAAAAACAGAAGAGAGACAGTAACAACTAAAATTTAAAGACTAACACAAACGTGTAAAATAAATATATATATATATATATATATATATATATATATATATATATATATATATATATATATTTTTTTTTTTTTAAAGTTTGTAAGATTAGTATATACAAACATACTTATATATAAATAAAAATAAAGACTATACATTTAAGAAGGAAAAAATCTATACATATATCAGCCTTCATTTGCAGACTAATATTCTGGATTATTCAGGTTAACTAACTACAGGTTAACTAAAAGGTAATAAGATGTGTGATGAGCAGTAGTGGTATTGTATGAATGAAAATGTATAGCAGTCATGTGTAAAGTTACTGTACTTAAGTACTATATTTCAGCAAAACGTGCTGGGCCTTGCCACTGTAAAGTGAATACATAACTTGTGAGAAACAAAAGGCTGTCACAATACCACAATTGTAACCCCATTAAGGGCTTCTTTAACTGTATGTCTGTAACAATAGAAAACCCTCTCCTCTCTATAAAAGGTATGATGTGCAGGAGAATGAAACATTGAAATACAATGTAGTTTAAAATATAAATATTTTTCAATAAAAAATGTCAAATATAGTTCTAATAGATAAGTACTTTTGATAACCTAAGTGCATTTAAAAGCACGTACTGTTGTACTTTTGTTCCTTAATTAGAAATGTGAAAGGAGTATTTTTACTATCAAACTCATACAAGAATAATGCACTTCTCCACTGCTGGTGAGGTGGTAGTGTTAGAGATCATTTTTGTTATGCTATGCATCAGTGCTGGGGTGCTAACCTTTAGACCAGACTACATCTTTCTGTTCTCTTAAAGAAAATCGGTCTATAGATGTACTGAAGCCAGGATTCTCCTGCTTGTTAAAAGCTTACTTTGAAAATTCAATAGATACTTGCCTATAGCACATGTCAAGGGTAAAAAGCATTGTCACTTTAGTTTAGTTTAAGACAAAATAAGCATTTAGGCTCATACATAAGTCCCTTTATTCCAGCTTTACTGGATGAACAGTCCACTTTCTCAAGTTTGCATTTTCCCCCTTGTCTATAGGTTTCTGCAAGCCCAAACAGACTTGAGAACTCCTTTAACTCTTTCAGGCCTATGCCCAACTCCACACAGACTAGAGTAGTAAAGAAAGAAGGCAAATTTAGTACACTTTGCTTATTGTTAACAACAGGGCACAAGATAGTACCATAAATAATAGCAGGCTGAGGAGATGTAAAAAAGAGAAGGCACTGACCTATTTAAACACTTTTCCTCTGACTCTCCTCTGAAGGAATTAACGTGTGTGTATATATATGTGTGTGCGCTCATGTAAATGCAAAAGATGATGCATTTATTAAAAAAAATAAAACAAAAAACCCCAGCCTTGAATCTATTGAAGTGTCTTCTTATTCCCGTTGCATAAGGAAATAAGGCAATCATACCTTACATGTCTATAATGGATGTATATATATTGTTTTGTGTATTATAGTGGATATATATATATATATATATATATATATATATATATATATATATATATATATATATATATATATATATACGTGTGTGTGTATATGTAAGTGTGTGTACATGCAGTATTTGCATATGTGTGTGTTTGAGTATGTATGTGTGTGTGTGCGCGTATTTGTGGGGCTGCCCCTCTACACAGGCAGTGGTTTAGTGCTCAGGAAATGGTTAACAGAAAAAAGTGCACATAAAGAAAAATAAAGAAAGCACCTCTCAAACTTCCCTTGTTCATGCAAACACTGTTCATTTCCAAGAACTTAATTTTTAATTGATTGTTTCAAATATATAGTACATATTTTAAAATATATAAAATATATAAGATAGATAAATATAGATACTAATCCTATGTGTGTATTCAGTACTATCATCGATCTATTTTATATCGATGAATTGAATTTAAGGTTAAACCCATTGCTGTTTACCTTTCAGGAGCGAATAATCAGATTATTTAACCCAGACTGAGTGGGAGCAGTGTAGAGGCGTGTGTGTGTGTGTGTGTGTGTGTGTTGGGGGTGTTTGACTTTGCATGTCTGGATGCATCATGAGCAGAATTTTCATTAGTTTCTATTGCTATTTTTGTTAGACATGCACTTTATATTGTTTGTCTATGAACCCAGTGCACTTGACAATATATAGCGCATACACACACACACACACACACACACACACACACACACACACACACACAAACACACCTGATATGGATTTATTTTTTAGATGATGCTGAATAATTCTGGCTCTGTCACTCGCAGTAGGGATTAGAGTGGACCAATGGGGAAACCTAACCCTCATTATTCAGGGCATGAATAATGAACACACACACACACACACACACACACACACACACACACACACACACACACACACGCACACACACACAGAGTCAGCCACTGGAGCGGACACAGCCTACTGCAGTCTCACGAGGAGTGTGTGTGTGTGTGTGTGTGTGTGTGTGTGTGTGTGTGTGTGTGTGTGTGTGTGTGTGTGTGTGAGCCAATCTAGAGCGCCCCTTGCAGGCATTGCTGTAAGGCCAACAAAAAAACATGAATTTCCAACAAGTAAAATAATAATAATGAGACATTTAAATGCAGCTGTTTAGTCAAAAAAGCGAACTCATATTTGCCTATAACCACTGTTCCCTTGGTCAAAACATTTTCAAGCTTCTTTTTCCGCTCAGCAACCCTTCTCCATCCCTTCCCATGTTTTCAAAACAGTCAGAACAAATCACATCTTTGCCAAATCATAAAGACTGTCAAACCTCTTCATGCTTTCAAGCCATTTTGAAAACACATCACAATTCACGTTTTCTACACGGCTTCAATCAAAGAATTTGCAAATCTTTATGTACAGCTTTTTTCGAAGACTTTTTTGTGATTAACCCTGTGGCAATTAACCCTAGAAAACCAAAAGTAACCGAGAATTGCAATTTTCTGCAAAAAATAAAAAAAAATGTAAATAAACACACATTTAAATATATTTAAATTGCATAACTGCATTAACTTATTTTTAAACTGAAGATTTTGTTATGTTGTTAGAAATGCTGGGTAAAAGACATGGTTTTGACTGAAAGCAACTGACAAAGCACTGAAAGCCCTAGATATTATTTTTGCAGTTCATTTAGGGGGGGAAACTTGGAGGGTTCATACTGGGTCCCACCACTTGGACGAAGTACACAAACCATGCACTTGAGTTGTAAGTACTACTTCAGTAAAACTAAAAGTGCTCCCTTTAAACTTTTATCTGAATAAAAGTACAGAAGTATTTGCCTTCAAATGTACAAAAGTATCCAAATAATATTACTTATTATGGCTATAATGTTCCTATTATCATCATTAATTTCTATTCAAATGATCATAAACTTTGTTCTGTTGAACTGATCCCGTATGTTCGTGCTAAATAGATACCAGCAATTAACAATCGAAACGAGTTCAAACAGAGCGTATGCTCTACCCTGATTGGTGGCTTACTGCACACTTGGCCAGTTAAGTATTTATTTGTAAATAAAAAGAAATGACTGATTCCACAAAATGTAGTGGAGTAAAAAGTTAAATAGATATTTGACTTTTAAATGTAGTAAACATAAAGTAAAAATCTTCCCAAATGGAAATACTTCAGTAAAGTACAGATATGTGGAAAAGCTACTTAAGATTCATTTTACCTCATTACTTTTCACCATTGGTTCTTACACAGTATATATGTGTGTGTGTTTGTATGTAAGAACCAGTGGTGGAAAGTGTATATATATATATATATATATATATATATATATATATATATATATATATATATATATATAAAATACCCCTTTTGGTTCAGATCAGAACAAAGCTACAGATATGTCCATTAATATTTGGACACCAACCCACTTTTAAGGCACCTATTCCATATTAAAGGTGCAAATGGTGTTGACTTTCGGATTCGAGATCTGATCTTGAACTAATATATTGTGCAAATCGTTTACAAATTATAGCCTTTTTTGTACAAAGAACCTCATATTTAACAATTGACTACCTTAAATCTGGAATTCATGAACATCAGCAAATGCTAAGTTTCCTCTCTAGAGTTGCTATGCTAGGTCTTTACTGTAGCTGCGTTCAACTCCTGCTGGTTTTTGGGTCTTTCTACCTTCGGTAAGTGAAAAGCCTGCTTAATTAGACCGAGGTCAGGTGACCGACTAGACCAGGGGTCACCAACCTTTTAAAACTGAGAGCTGCTTCTTGGGTACCGATTAATGTGAAGGGCTACCATTTTGATACACACAAGTCGAAATAACACATTTGTTCAATGTACCTTTAACTATATGTTATCATTAATAATTAATGATATTTATCTTTATCTAGTCTTCTATATTTTAATATTGTCATTTTCAAATTCACACCAATGCAAGTGTGATTTAAAAAAAGAATAGCACTGTCATGCACCCGTTCAGTGTTGGTGACAAAATTCCTCATAAATCCAGGGTGTGCATTCTTTGCTCAGACGAGACAAACTGCTGTGAGGAGCAGACGTTGTTGGTCTGAAGCTGCAGGCTATTGTGAACAATACTGTGCAATTGCCAAGGGCAGGTGGAGTCCCAGAAGCACTACTCTCTCTTTCACTCACACACACACACACACACACACACACACACACACACACACACACACACACACACACACACACACACACACACACACACACACACACCTTGTTGCACCTGCCTCTGGGCATTAGGTAACAGTGCTACGCCATAAAGATATTACACAGGCTTCTTTTTTCTGGTGTTTTTTTTATTTTATTTTTTATTATCGTACAATTTTACATAAGTGTTTGTACAAAGTCTTGTTCCAGATTACAAAAAAAAAAAAAAAAAAAAAAAAAAAAAAAGACAAGCAAAAAGAAATGAAAAGTTGTAGTAGGGAAGTAAACCTTGTTTACTTTTCTGAAATGAATATATATGAACCAGGTTTGTTGTGTAGGGGGAGAGTTTGGTCCAGGTCCAATGGCTTAATTCAGAAATCGCTTGAAGGTCAGAGTTCAAAGGTTCAGGAGGTTTAGGAACGAGTGTACTTTCCCCATATGTGCAGCATGAAGACAGAGGCGATGAACAGCAGACTCATTACGAGGACTGGCACCGGCCCGCTGGGAACAGAGGAGGGGAGGGAGCGAGAGAGAGAAAGAGAAATATTTAATTTTTGTTCATTTGTTCTGACAAATTTCATGACCACCATTGTTACAATTTGTTTCCTTTCTTCTATTAATGCTTTGGCAACAGTTGTTAATTACAATTCATGCCAATAATGACAGACAGACAAGAGAGGCAGATGAAGAGAGTGACAGACAAAGCCAGAGACATAGGAAGAGAGAAAGAGAGAAGGAAATACAAAGTTAGAGAGGGAGAGAAACAGACAGGGAAACTAAGACGGAGCAAGAGACAGAAACTGGTGTATTATTTCCACATGAAGCCTTTACTGAACAGTGCATGTCATCAGAAGGACCTCTAGTGGTCAAAACTTTACATGATTAATAGATTCCCTATACAAACTCATAAGGTATATTATACTTTATATTCATCTTGTAGTTGTATTTTTCTTCCTCTGGATGTTTCAGAGAGAAACACTCGAACTACTAGAAAAGGTAAAAAATCTATCATTGGATTACTTATAAATCCACCACAGAACACTTCCATAACAGACAGCTCTATCCTGTCGATGCTTCTTTCACCTGAGCCAATCCGCTCTCGTTACCATGGTCATGTGACGCAGAGGAGGGGTAATTAGGCTTATAAACAGTGGTGAGTGGCATGCCGCTAACGAGTGGGGCGTCTAATGAGCGGCTTTATTAAAAGAGGGACTGACCATCCCCTGGGTCGCTAAGCAGCAGTGTAACCATGCCGACCGAAGGCCCACCCCCAGGCTTTAATTGATGTGACCTTTTTAGGCAGGACTTTAATTAAGCTCCAAGACACACACACACACACACACACACACACCTCAGCCTAGCGAGAGGAGCTCACACAGATTAACTCATCATGAGGCCCCTCAGCTACACATCCACACACTTAGACTTATGGTGGCAACACATCTGGGAGGAAGGTGTTTATAATACAAGACAAACTTCGGTCAATCAAAGTTGCTAGAAAAATCCTAATTAATATTCTCGAACTGAATGCATGATTCCTGATGATCTGTCATGAGTTGGTCCTCTAACGATAGACCCGCGAGTCAAGATTGCCATTAGCATGTTTACATTTGTCCTTTGCCCCAACCGTCTATTGAGTTGTGCGTTAACCCTAAACGTTGCTCCTGTTATAGTCAGAAGTCCAAACCTGGCACCAGGAAACAGGTATAACATATGATTTATTATTCACTTGTGGTTATGATGCCCAAAAAAATTTTTTTAAGTAAATAATACCTTTTAACTGGAACATTTTGGGGCATTGTTCAACTTTTTGCAATTTGATGAATTGCTTGCAACAAATTAAAAAAAAAAGGAAACTACATGGATTTTCTCCCTCTAAGCTTAAATTTGCTATAGCTCGGTGTGTATAAGGATTTTTTTTTTATTAATACATAACTTTTTCTCTCCATTTCTCCCATTTCACGTCACTCTAGAAAGAAAGCACAACGTCTTTTCAACCAAAGTCTAAAGAATTTTTTTTTTTGACATGCATTTTTTTTTTGGGCTCAACCTGACTGTAAAAAGCTACTAGGGGTGGAACGGTAAACAAAACCCCCGGTTCGGTACGTACCTCGTTTTTTAAGTCACAATTCGGTTACATTTCGGTACGGTTATGGGGAAGAAATGCAAAACATAAAATTGATTGTTTTTTTTTATAACGTTGTTTTTTATTATTAATTATCAAAATCTCTGAACAACAGTTTACATTAAAACAATTTAAAATAATTGATAAAATATAAAAATAAAACAGAATAAATCCAATTAATGCAATATACTTATTATATTGATTAAATTAGGTAATCGATTAAATAGGCACAAATTAAATTCATTAAATGAAATTTAATAAAGTGGATTAAATAAAATAAACAAAATATTTTTGTACAAATAGTGTTTCCGGTTCCGATACACTGCGCTTAAAACGCAAGGTGGAGACTAAACAAACTTGAGCTTATGAGGGAGTTCATGTTGGAGTAAATTTTAACCATGTCCCAATGTTAAACAAGAATTGAATTTGGTACAAAAGAATTAAATTCGGTACACAAAAAAAAAAAAAAAAAGAAAAAAAAAAAAACCACCCCTAATAGCTACAGATCAGGCCTATGGAAAATCTGCCACTGGGTTACACAAAGAATAAAAACTTGTTTTTCTTTTTCCATTTTATTGACTTTTGCGGTCGCTGGGTGTTTTGTGACCACTTCCACCCATGCCAATTTCCTGCACCAATGCATCAATAAAAGAAGCTCTCACTGGTTGTGCATTATAGTGAGTTGAGTTACATTTTCAATATATATGATTAAATAATTAAATACATTTAACTTTTAATGAATTAAAAATCACTCATTCATATAATATGTATACTTGTAATGTGACGTGTACGTTATTGTCTTTAGTTATGCGCATGAGCATAAACCTTTGGTCTGTACTGTATATATATATATATATATATATATATATATATATATATATATATATATATATATATATAAAAAAGGTTGGGGACCACCGCACTATTTAATGCGTATTTTCACAATATTTGATGACAATTACCTCGTTGCTGAGGAGAAAGCTTTGCGTTATATCCAAAAAATTGTCAGCAAACTAAATATCGATATCTAAATTATATCCATATTACTTGTTGCATGCAAGTGTTATTTCATACATACATGCGCACACACCCCTCTGTCTAGGAGGCCAGCCAGCAGGTGCGATCAAATGAAGATGGGGTAGAACCCAAGAGGCCAATTTCCTGCCGTTAAAATTTAATGTTTATCCTCATAAATGCTAAACCTCCGAGATCCCCCTGCCTCTCCCTTCTGTGTCACTTCCTATTGAGCTGGGTAATGAATTAAAAATGAGTAGCTGGCTGTCTGTGCGTGTGTGCGCGCGTGCATGCTTGTTAACAGGTTAAGCATCTCTATTAATTTATTCAGTACCTCAGTGTATGAACATAAAGCAGTAAATCGCTAAAGCGGGGCAGTGTATTTCATTGTATTTATTAATTAAACAGGAGTGGAAAATGCACAAACCAGGCACCCAGACTTCATGTCTCTGCTTTTACATTTTATCCCCATGTATTACCTACAAATTATCTATTACATCCCTATGTATTAACTATAATTACTGCAAATAAAGATTTTAATTTGTTGTGTAGCAGCATCTTTACCTCCAAGTCAAAAGGTACAAATTTGTTAGAAGAGAATGACAATTGAACTCGTGTTTTTCTCCTGGTCACAATTAAATAGCAAACTAGCTTCACATTACTAACATTTTACCATATTATATCATATTCACCATACTCACCATACTACCACATCAGCTTCACCATACTACCGCATCGGCTTCACCATGTTCACCATACTACCACATCGGCTTCACCATATTCACCATACTACCACATCGGCTTCACCATATTCACCATACTACCGCATCAACTTCACCATACTACCACATCGTCTTCACCATGTTCACCATACTACCACATCGGCTTCACCATATTCACCATACTACCACATCGGCTTCACCATATTCACCATACTACCACATCGGCTTCACCATATTCACCATAGTACCGCATCGGCTTCACCATATTCACCATACTACCACATCGGCTTCACCATATTCACCATACTACCGCATCGGCTTCACCATATTCACCATACTACCGCATCAACTTCACCATACTACCGCATCAGCTTCACAATATTCACCATACTACCACATCGGCATATTCACCATACTACCACTTCACCACATCAGCTTCACCATATTAACCATATCACCACATCAGCTTCACCATATTACCACATCAGCTTTACCATACTACCACATCTTCATATTTACCATACTACCACATCAGCTTCACCATATTCACCAGCTTACCACATCAACGTTTACCATGCAAACAATTTTACTATACAACCACATCTTTGTCACCATACTACCACATTAACACCGTCAGCCAAAACTTTCAAAGCGGGTTAACAAACTGAAAGACTTGAACCATGTCAAGCCATCACATGTGGGCTAAACAGAGACTGTTCTATTTTGCAAAAAAAAAAAAAAAACCAACATGTTTTGCACCCATCAAAGCGCAGCGATGTCACTGTGCGTGTGTGGTGAGAAACATATAATACTGACTAATATCTTAACACCTCCTCCAGGCCAGCTATCAATGAGCGACAACACAGCCTGTCACTCGGAAACATGGCACATTCTGGAAACAAAAAAAATCTGTTGATAACCGTTTCAGGATGTTTTCAAATGTCTTGAAATTACGCTTTCTTCGGATTCTGGCAGTAATGTGTAAACAAAAAACAAACAAAAGAAAACCCACAGACCATTATAGAAATGTTACAGTAGCACTTAATGACCGTTCTGAAATATTATAGCTACATTGACACTTTTTTGTTTTCGTTTTTAACACCACTGCAGGTAACATCATTTAACTACAGTTGGCCTTGAAATGGATGAATGGATGGATTGCATTAGGCTCATGTGTTGGTGTGAGAAATTAACCTTTTTGCTGCTCCTTGCTGCAAGTCCATGATGTGTGTGTGTGTGCGTGTCCGTGCGTGCGTTAACTTACACTTTGAGTCCTGGCGAGTCCTCTGTGTAGAAACGCCACATGCCCCCTGTACCTGCTGACGCTGTAGCTCTGCCTGCAGACCGTGTACCGCTGCCAGTGGCTTTCCTGAAACAGAGTATTTTTTAATTTTCTACACCACAGACTCATCTCATTCATTACCTCTGAACCTGATACTCTCACTGCAGCAGAGGACAACTCTGGGGTAATCACTACTAAAAGGTAAAATACACTCCTGGGGAAACACTAATCTGTCTCACTTGGTTCTGTTGATTGATCTAATCATGACTGTGAGACTGTATCCCAAAAAGATCATTACAGCAATCAAGATTACAGATTTGTTTTTGCCACCTTTTTTCAAAAGCACACTCCAAGACCATCTATAGACAGCCAGCATAAAGACAATTTATAGTTTTGGAAGTGATATACACAAGGTGGAAATAAAACCTGTGCTTGTAACGCTAGCACCCTAACCCTTCTGATTAAAAAAGTGGGTGATGTAGTGTAGGGGTGCCCAATACATTGATCGAAAGGTAATATGGGTAGATTGCGAGTCATTCAATTATTTTTTTAGATGTTAGTCTATCATCCATCATCTATACTCCCAACTAATTGACGTACAGCGCAGCCAGTCTGAGATCTCTTCCAACACATGGGTCACTATGCAAGTGCGATCAAATGCGAGCAAGCTACTGCAAAGCTCCAGTGACTACTGAAATGCTAAGAGGTAAACTTATTTATGAGAGTCAGCCTTTTCTCAAAAGAAGATTATTAAGTTCAAATACCATTCCACCACATTGAATGATCATTTGGAAGTCTGCTTGAGGCTGCCTACCCACAGCTACTGTAAAACCCTGGCTTAATCCATTCAGTTCAAGTCATCAGAGTAGTTAAGGCAGTGGCTGGAATTGGATTGTGCTATAAGGGTTTTTGCAGTTATGAAAGGTGTGCCAACATACACCAACCATTCATAACTTTATGGAAACCTGCCTAATATTGCATTGGTCCCCCTTTTGCTGCTAAAACAGTCCTGACCTGTCAAACTTATACTACAATAGCCCCCACAAGAGAGGCAGTTTTGGATATGCTCTGACCCAGTTATCTAGCTATCATAATTTCGCCTCATAATTTGAGGATAAAATGCTGCTGCCTAATAAATCGCACCCAGTAACAGATGCCATGATGATGATAATCAGTGTTATTCACTCAGTCATAATATTCTGCCTGATCAGTGTATATTGTATATATCATGTATACTCAGTATTTGTTATGTTATATAATATATATATATATATATAGATAGATAGATAGATAGATAGATAGATAGATAGATAGATGGAATTATTTTTTATGTATGTAGATCATTATGACTTTTGGCTGGAAAAGTGAGCACCCCTGATGTAGTGATTTCAGCGCGAGCTCTTACCTCTGTCTGACAGTGGAACCTGCTGCTCTCGGGGCCACGGTCTTACTGGGAGACCGGCCGGAGGCTCCCACGCTTGATGCGCTTGCTGCGGGTCCAGGCTTAAATCGAGAAAGAAAGAAAGAAAATGTTTTTCTCAGGAAACCATCAACTAAAACATAGACGTCTGGAGTTATTGAAAAACAGATCTATCTTAATCCAAAGGGATCATCTATCAGCACAATACGCCTTTACATACATTATATAACAATTCAAGACTGAAGTGACTATAGAAATACCAATCCCATGTTTGGTACCATAGTCTTACTTGGGTGGTAAGAATTTAAAAAGGGGGGAAATTAAGACTGTAATGAAGTTTAAAAGGGAAAAAGACCCCTTGAGAGGGCTACAGACATTAGTAGGTCTGCGGGGGGTGGGGGGTAATGAAAACAGCTTTCTACATAAAAAAGAACTGCATTGTTTAAAAAAAACTATGCATTAATAATACAAATTTGGGCAAACAACAATGTTAAATTATGATATTTTGTAATAATGGAGAAATGCTCTTATTGGAACAAACTTCTTCTGGTGGTCCACTAACCAAAAGCCACGTATGCAAAAGTCTATACCGGGCCATGGACATGACATAAAAATAACCAGCTATATTACAAAACAAATTATAACAGTAATATTACCTCATATATAATACACCTAATGCCTTTCTAATATAAATATATATATTAAAAACAATTTAGTGTAACAAAAATGAGGAAATTACCCTCTGCCCAGCTGCAGGTCGCTGACATTAGCATGCACACTTATAGAAAACCCGGTTCCCTTCCAGTAATTAACCTCATAGCTCGTTTAAACGCAAAAGAGAAGCCTAAAAGTCTATTTTATTAAATAACTCACCATGTTTTCAGAGTTTTGGGGAGCGGTGGATGGACACAGTGATGGTCAGCAGGAATAACGTGATTGAGAAGAGAGGGCTCGTTTTCTGCTGACGATTTACTCGAAAGGCCACGACAACTCAAGAACGGACCCCTTTAGTAGACCTTTATACCGCCTGTTTAAAACAGAAAACAAATAAGACATAAAAAATACATCGCCTACTTAAACACAGTGTTAATTCATAACAATGATTGCAGGTTTGAATTGTTTTATTGTTCGCGCATATTTTTTTTAGAAGGCGTTTAAATTATAGAAATAAAAGCAGGCACAATTAAAGCAGCCAGCATAGAAAGCGATGACGTGCCCTATCTGATGAAGAATCGACAAGCAGGGAGACATTTTGGCTCCGAAAGAGCGTACTTTCCTGCATTTATGGGCTTTTAGATATACTGTGAGTATCTGTTTTGAGCCATTATGACAGCTTGATAGTTACAGCACGTTGACGGATAGGGAAGCTGAAGGTGGGTATTGAGGTGTCGGGTTTATAGTTGTTAGGATTAATTTAGTTGGATTTGAGTGCTGAGAGATTGTGGTGGAAGGAAACCCGTGGGTTTGACGTGGACCTTGATCAGGTGTTTTAACAGTAATATATAGACTAATCTCTCAGTCTTAGGGTGTTTTCACATATAGTTCGTTTTAAAAGAACCCAGTTCACTTACAGTGAACCAGAAAGTGATCTAAGCAAATGTGACCTCAGTCTCTTTCGTGTTCACAATATAAAAGACTCAAAAGAGAACCCAGTTCCTCTTTAGTATTGAAGTGATCTCAGACCCTTTTGTGTTCACACCTCAACCTCATAAGGACTCAGAATTCTGTGAAATTGTATCACGTGTGCTCATGTACTTCTGTCATAGTTTGTAGCCCCTTTCCTTCAGTTTTTGAGAAAACAGAAGAAATACTTTTATGTTTTTATGTGTTGAGAATAGTTGGCGTTTAATGCCATCCTATTTCCAAATATCAATAAGTGCATAGCTTACTTCCTAAGACCACACGAATCCGCGACCTGCCATGTCGAAAGGTTTTGTGTTTCAGCAGTGACGGCACAAGGCTGCAGGTATGGCAAGCCTCCAGGGACATTTGGCGAACGAAACGCAAAGCGGACCGGGACCTCATTGCTTTCACGTCACAAACAAATCGAACCACAAACTAAGGTGGTCTGAGTACGGGTCGCTTCTGGGTCGTTTTAAGGGGTCTGAGATCACTTGGTTTGTTCACATATACACACTGAACCGCTCCGAGAGCGTTTGGAGGGCTCAAACGAACTAGGTGTGAAAACACCCTTATACTCACACATACATTTATAAACTCTTCTGTGTAATTAATTGGACTCCGGGAATAACAATTAGTTTGTATTTGGGGGAAAATAATGTTCAGCAGTCATAGGGAGTAATGCTGATCAACGATTGGTTGTTGGGAATGATATTGATCAGGTATTGGTTTTGAGGGTAATGATCAGTGATTGGTTGTTGGGGATATTGTTGGCCAGTGATTTTTTTAAATTGAGAACAATGTTAATTAGTGATTGGTTGTTGAGAATAAGGTTGGTCAGTTTTGTTCAGAATTATGTTGGCCAATAATTTATATTATTGGGAATAATGTTGATCAGTGATTGGTTGTTGGAAATAGTGTTGATCAGTGTCAAGTGAAGAAGCTTTTATCGTCATTTCAACCATATATAGCTGACGCAGTACACAGTCAAATACAACAATGTTCCTTCAGGAACCCTGGTGCTACATTTACAACATAAAGCTACATAACAGAAGACACAGAGCTGAAGACTAATAAGTGTCCTGCCACATAAAGTGCATCGTGTGCAACCTGGTGCAAAGAGTGCAAGACAGCACAAGATAGTGTAGGACAGATACATGTGGTTGATCAATTGTTGCGTATAGTGTTGATCAGTTATTGGGAATAATGTTGATCAGTAATTGGTTGTTGGATATATTGCTGATCACTAATTGGTTATTGGGAATCGTGCTGACCAGCCATTGGTTACTGGACACAATGTTGATCAATGAATGGTCTTTCAGAGTAATGTGAATCACAGATTGTTCGGAATAATGTAGATCAGTGATTTGTTGTTGGAAATATTGTTGATGTGATTTGGGTGCAATCTTGCAGGGTTGGCTGGCAGTTCACTTGATAAGATTAAAGGTGATAACCTATTAATATTGATAATGGTCAGATTTTGCTATACACAACAATAGGTAAAATTGAATAGTTCTGATGTAGTAAAATCATTTGATTTGCATTGTGTTGCAGCAGCATGGTGCGTGTAGTCTTTCTGCACCCCGATTTGGGAATCGGAGGTGCCGAGCGGCTGGTGGTGGACGCAGCTGTAGCCCTGCGCTCCCGTGGATGCAGTGTCCAGATCTGGACAGCGCATTATGATTCACAGCACTGCTTTACAGAAACACTTTCGCCGGACCTGCCTGTGGTGTGTGTTGGAGACTGGTTGCCCACCAGTGTGTGTGGATACTTCCATGCTGTCTGTGCCTACCTGCGCATGATTTATGTAGCTCTCTACCTGGTGTTTCTGAGTGGAGAGGAGTATGATGTGGTTTTTTGTGACCAGGTAAACTTTTGTTTTCTCTCTCTTCTCCTATACACTTTGATGTGCAGTGTGACAAGCACTAAATCAGTTGTTTCTTAGATTGTGGTCACACCGTGACATGTAATATAACACTGAAGTGGTGTTTCAGAACTGGACAGTTCACTCTCTGATGATGAATTTTTAAATGTGTAAATTTGGAAATGAAATGTTTCCATGCACAAATTTAGTTATTAATCATTACAAATGGAAACAAGGATAAACTTTACTACATGTTACTAATGAAACTATTTGTTGAACGTCTCTCTTAGGTGTCGGCGTGTATTCCTGTATTGCGTCTGGCACGCCACAGGAAGAAGGTCCTCTTCTACTGCCACTTCCCCGACCAGTTACTAACGCAGCGGCACTCTCTGCTCAAGCGTCTCTACCGCGCGCCCATAGACCGCCTGGAGGAGTTCACGACCGGCATGGCCGACCTAGTCGTCGTCAACAGCAAATTCACTGCCAGCATCTTCAAGCAGACCTTCCCCAATTTGAATGCAATCCAAACGGACGTCCTTTACCCCTCGCTGAACACGTCCATTTTCGATCAGACGGTGGAAGACCTTGCCGGGCTGATTCCTGAGCATCGGCACTTTCTGTTTCTTTCGATAAATCGCTACGAACGAAAGAAAAATCTTCCGTTAGCAATGCAAGCACTATCTGCGCTAAAAGAGAGGATTTCCACCCGCCAGTGGGAACAGGTGCACCTGGTTATGGCGGGTGGCTATGATGAGAGGGTGGCTGAGAACGTCCAGCACTACGCTGAGCTTCGCTCTCTTGCCGCCTCTCTCAGCCTCGAGGAGCACATCACCTTTTTACGTTCCTTCTCTGACCAGCAGAAGGTGACGCTTCTGAGCAAAAGCACTTGTGTCCTTTACACTCCCAGCGGTGAGCACTTTGGGATTGTACCTGTTGAAGCCATGTACATGCAATGCCCTGTGATCGCCGTCGCCTCTGGAGGACCTTTGGAGTCGGTAGTAGACGGAGAGACAGGCTTCTTGTGCCAGCCCACAGCTGAGAGCTTTGCGGACGCCATGCAGCGATTTGTGGTTGACCCAGAGCTCAAACAGCGCGTAGGGAAGGCGGGAATGGAAAGGGTGCTAGGGCACTTCTCTCTGCAAGCTTTTACCGATCAACTTTACCAATATGTCATCAGTTTGATCAAATGATCCTTTGCCTTCCTTCTCATATTATTCCACTGACCTACGGCTGAAAGAATGCACTCCCTAAGTGAAGAACTGAGTGGTGAACATGCCGGAAATTGACTTGTCGAACACTGGAGCGACAATGCAGGACAAGTGAAGCAACTGCTGAGTGAGAGGTTAATGATTTACTCTTTGCTGAAAATTGATTGTGTGTGTATGTGGATGTCTTTTATCCACAAACCATTAAAGAGTTTCTGGGACAGAAGTCAATCTTCATGCAGACCGTCAAGTCTAATGCTGTTCATGTAGTTACATCAGTGGGAGATGTTTAGATGTTTATTTTGCTAAGTAGCTCTCTCACATGGAAAATCTTCGGACCGAGGACTACTATTTTATACATTGGTTTAGGATTGTTTTTGACTGTCTGCTTCCTTGTCAGTGATTTAATAAGACTTTTTTTAATGTTAATTATTTTAATGTTTATCATTAAATGAATTGGGGCACAACATGGTGTTTGCTATGTATTAAAGGTGTTATGTTCATATCACACTATCTACATTTGTATATTGGCCCAAAATACAGTCAGGTCCATAAATATTGGGACATCGACACAATTCTAACATTTTTGGCTCTAGACACCACCACAATGGATTTGAAATTAAATGAACAAGTTGTCCTTTAACTGCAGACTGTCAGCTTTAATTTGAGGGTGTTTACATCTAAATCAGGTGAACGCTGTAGGAATTACAACAGTTTGCATATGTGCCTCCCACTTGTTAAGGGACCAAAAGTAATGGGACAGAATAATCATAAATCAAACTTTCACTTTTTTAATACTTGGTTGCAAATCCTTTACAGTCAATTACAGCCTGAAGTCTGGAACGCATAGACCTCACCAGACGCTGGGTTTCATTCCTGGTGATGCTCTGCCAGGCCTCTACTGCAACTGTCTTCAGTTCCTGCTTGTTCTTGGGGCATTTTCCCTTCAGTTTTGTCCTCAGCAAGTAAAATGCATGCTCAATTGGATTCAGGTCAGGTGATTGACTTGGCCATTGCATAACATTCCAATTTTTTCCCTTAAAAAACTCGTTGGTTGCTTTTGCAGTATGCTTTGAGTCATTGTCCATCTGCGCTGTGAAGCGCCATCCAATAAGTTTTGAAGCATTTGGCTGAATATGAGCAGATAATATTGCCCGAAACACTTTAGAATTCATTCTGCTGCTTTTGTCAGCAGTCACATCATCAATAAATACAAGAGAACCAGTTCCATTCGCAGCTATACATGCCCACGCCATGACACTACCACCACCATGCTTCACTGATGAGGTGGTATGCTTAGGATCATAAACAGTTCCTTTCCTCTCCATACTCTTTTTTTTCCCATCACTCTGGTACAAGTTGATCTTGGTCTCATCTGTCCATAGGATGTTGTTCCAGAATTGTGGAGGCTTTTTTAGATGTTTGGCAAACTCTAATCTGGCTTTTCTGTTTTTGAGGCTCACCAATGGTTTACATCTTGTGGTGAACCCTCTGTATTCACGCTGGTGAAGTCTTCTCTTGATTGTTGACTTTGACACACATACACCCACCCCCTGGAGAGTGTACTTGATCTGGCCAACTGTTGTGAAGGGTGTTTTCTTCACCAGGGAAATAATTCTTCAGTCATCCACCACAGTTGTTTTCAGTGGTCTTCCGGGTCTTTTGGTGTTGCTGAGCTCACCGGTGCGTTCCTTCGTTTTAAGAATGTTCCAAACAGTTGTTTTGGCCACGCCCTAATGTTTTTGCTATCTCTCTGATGGGTTTGTTTTGTTTTTTCAGCCTAATGATTGCTTGCTCCACTGTTAGTGACAGCTCTTTGGCTCTCATCTTGGAGAGTTGACAGCAACAGATTCCAAATGCAAATAGCACACTTGAAATGAACTCTGGATCTTTTATCTGCGGATTGTAATTGGTATAATGAGGGAATAACACACACCTGGCCATGGAACAGCTGAGAAGCCAATTGGCCCATTACTTTTGTCCCCTTAACAAGTGGAAGGCACATATGCAAACTGTTGTAATTCCTACACCGTTCACCTGATTTGGATGTAAATGCCCTCAAATTAAAGCTGACAGTCTGCAGTTAAAGGACAACTTGTTCGTTTCATTTCATTTTAAATCCATTGTGGTGGTGTATAGAGCCAAAAATTGTGTCGATGTCCCAATATTTATGGACCTAACTGTATTTGCCAAGTTTGTTGGTTTTTAATATATTTTGTATGAATTTTTTTTTAGCTCACCAATATATATATTGGTATATATTATATATAGTAAATATATATATATATATATATATATATATATATATATATATATATATATATATATATATATAAAAGCCGAACCGAGGTGAGATGAGCTTCTGTAGCGCAAAATACTGAAGAAGTTAATGCTGTTGATGCTCTGCAAATCAGGACTGTTTTGGCAACAAAAGGGGACCAACACAATATTTGGCACATGTTCATAATGTTATGCCTGATCGGCGTATATCCCAGTATGACTTTTTTTTTTAACATTTATTGGTTCACTGGTTCATTTATTCGTCTTCAGTAATTGATTTATCTTCATTAGTTTAGTAGCCAATTCAGCACCCAGGCTGGACAACGATCCAAACCAGTACACACTCATTCACACCTAGGACGCTTTTAAACAGTGAGTAAACCTGAAAACCGTGAGGAAATAAATAACAAACAACACAAATGCATCTTTTATGGACCAAAGTGAGACCATGGCACCACCCACATTATCTCAGTTGGGTCACAAAACTGAGTCATGAATTGAGAGGTAAACAGTTTACATAAAGAAAGCCTAACTGAAGCAAAGGTGCACCATTTATACTCTGTTTTCACTTCAGTGCATTTTAAAGAAATACCACAGCTGGACTATAGATTTGGTCACGGATATTCAAACATACTAGCAACGAATGAGCAAATTCAGATACTGCTGAGGTCTAAAGTACTGATGCCTATAAAAAGTGGCTGATTGTGATGAAAATGCCTCATGGACAATGAACTGACTGTGTGCTATTTTTGACCCAGCAGATTTTGTCAAATTTTTAGAAGATCCTAAAAAAATTTATAACTTACATTTTTTCCTTGGGGGAGGGTCTTCTAACCAAAAACTATAATACAGTACTAAACTACAGGTTGTAGAGAAAATACAGTCATGCTCTGCAGATAGAGCAAGGCAAGAGAATTTTACCAGCACCTAAGAAGATAAGAATTGAGTTCTTCAATGAGGTCAGTCAGATTCTGTTCTCTTTCTCCTTTTGGTTATTGTTATTTTACTATAGCTGTGCTCTTCTTTCTTTACCTTCCTGTTCCCTGGATCCAGACCTTTTGACATCAGAGACAAATTAGAAAAAAAGCATATTATACTCTCAACAATATACAGGTCATTTGGCCTTCAGAAGCAAGAAGAACACATTTGAAGGCACATACCGTATACTTCGGTGGCTTTTAATATTTTGAGGGAACACCCCAAGTCAAATCTGCTATATGTGTGGGACGGCAAAGTTCCTAATTGTGTTAAAAAGCGGGAGGCACAAGTTAATATTTTTATGTTAACTTTATTACAAGACCAGCTTTAATTTCTTATTGATGGAAACAGCAGATCATCGCTCAGACCTGTACATCTGTTTTGTTGGCAGTTCCTGAGAACAATTACTTGTGTCTCATTAACACAAAACCTATTAAGGTCTTGAGCTTATCTGGGTGTTGATTGGGTCTTAATCATTCATTAATAGAGAGCACTTATGAGGCCGGCGAGGGTGTAAATCACTGGGAAGTGTTACGAGATAACCTTTAGAGAATGCAGAGGTTAGAGCGCATTGATGTAACTCTTCCTTACAGCTCTTACAGCTGTTTGCATGCGAACTTTGTTTTGAATGTGAAAAATTGAAAAAGTGGGAGAGCAAGGGTGACACTCATGAGTGATACAAATACAAGTCTCAACAAATAGTGTGCTAGGTTCTTATTATTCAATATGGCCATAAACTGCCTACTAAGACAAAATGAGGCTATTTGGATGATTTACAGAACAACCAAGGATCATTTTTTTATTTTTTTTGTGGCATGTAGGTGCAGGTGTGTGGCAGAAGCAGATGTTGTCTTGCAATGAAATGAAACCTGCATGAGAGTCATTGCCTTGGTCACCGTTAATAGAAAAAATCCTTTTTTATGATTATGTATAAATATGATTATGTGGACAAATGTTTGTGGACACCTGACCAAAAGATTAATGTTTGCTTTTTAAATAGCCCATTCCATTAAGGAAGAAAAAGAAGAAAATGGCTTTAAATGAATACTTATATACTCTACTTTAGGAGGTGGTAGCTCAGTGGGTAAGACACTGGAAGAGTGGCAGCACCAAGCTAAGGTAGATCTTATCTTATGTAGGGTTTGAAAGGCTGGATTGCAGTCACTGTTCAAATTCATCCAAAAGGTGTTCAATAGGGACTAGGTGAGAGGTCTATAGCAAGCCACTTAAAATCTTCTATACCGTTTTAGATCTCTGATGCTGCCTCCTCACCATACTTCAGCAAGATGTCTGTACTGTCGGCAGCAGACTGGTAGAACTTCATCCAGACCAGTGATGGTGATGGAGCCATCCCCTTGGTCTTGGCCACATTGAGGAGCAGATGCACCACCTTGTCTCTGTACATTTTATCATGTCCAACCCTGGGGCACCCAACCAAACATAGTCATCAGAAAATTTCTGAAGAGTATAGAGATCTGGCCTGTATTCAGACTCTGCGGAGTGCAGAGTGAAGGAACACAGGTCGAGATGGGGAGAGCACAGTTCCCTGTGATACAACAGAACTGCCCAGCAGACACTCAGCAAGGCAGGTTCTGACAGGTAGTCAGTGACCCAGGAGATCACGGATGTGTCCACCTGAATTCTTCTCATCTTCTTTCTCAGCAGGAGAGGTTGGATTGTGTTACATATGTGTAAAAAATGAGAGTCTCACTGTGGTGGTGGTGCAGTCCAGATGGGAGTGGGTCTTTTGCAGTAGATAATTGACAATGGTAAGTATCCAAAAATATGCTGACCTGAGATCATTAAGGAACATGCCATGTGAAGTCTA